>NC_061785.1:23391948-23584448 GCF_022458985.1 Mugil cephalus
TCAATAGAGTGTCTCAACAACTACATGTCAACAGTTAGTGCAAAATGAAGGTTCCTGACTCTTGACTAAACAAAGTTGTACATGCAAGCTGCCCAACAGGCTAACTTGCTAGACGAGGACGTGAAGTTGCATTATAACTCAGTGTCAAATTGAAGTTTGCACCTGTAGCAAATACTAACTAACTATGTCAGCTGCCACAGTCATCAAGTTCTGATTCACATGCAACTCAAACAGGATTGTTAACTGACAATCTCTAACCATGTACATACGGTATAGTTGTATATGTATGGGCATTTCAATGTACCCATTGTACATAAAATGTACAATATGAGTTCTGGTGTTTATTTTGTAATATAAACCTGAACTCCACACCAGCCATTCAGGACCGAAGAAGCCACTTGGTTGAGTGGTGAAATGTGCCTCAAAAAAACTCAAACAAGCCCAGCTGCCTATGTTTCAGCTTTGTGATATGTGTCCTGATATGACTTGGATGAAGATTCACAGACATCCATTGTTTCTCTGTACCTCTTTGTCCTTCTTCCTCTCTCTGCTCTGTCGTTCCTTTTGTTCTTCTTTCTCAGCCTTCACTCGAGAGAGTAATTCTCCCATGTTGTGGTTTTTCTGTTCAGACAAGGCGAGAGCAGCTTCTGTCATCTGCAACCTGCACAACACAATATGTGATCAGTGCTTTGGAAAAAATGTGCCAATCACTCAGCTGACGTTCTGTCAGTTATTCAATTAATTCATCTTGATTATTCAATTCATTAATTTCACTTTTTGTGGTTCCAGTTTATCTAATCCGTGTTTTATACTTAACACATAAGTACGCTAAGTTCACATGCATTTTTTCTTTCCACTCGTAAGACAAATCATTGTACTTATGTTGTTGCAAAATTTGTGTATCCAAGTAACAGTGTACCCCAATCCTTTCATAGGCAGAGGGATCTCATATGGCCTAATGTAGGTCTAACTGAATAATCTTTCAGTGGTTCTATCTGAGGAACTGAGAAAATAAGAGTAGCTGTCGCTTTAGTTGTCTGATTAAATATTTATCATGCATCGGTATTTCAGGTAGGATCAGTGAGCTGAGAAGCCACTGAACTGACCGAGTACAGAAAGCTGTCGTCACACAGCCTTGTATGTGACCATTGAAGACTGGTCAAAGTCACACAATTAGCTTCTAAGGACTGTGTTACTCTTCCTATACCTAACACTGAAGGAGATGAAGTTATTACTTGGCGGTGAGAGAGTTGACAGCTGACTTTCTCTCATTCAGAGCTTCCTGTAGTTGACCAATTTGCATGGATGTTGACCTATTGAGACAGAAAAGAGGTAATGGGGTTATGAGGCTTTGTGATCACTATACATATTTACTAGGTAAAAAAATTACTTCTCAAATACAGTCTACATCTAATTATTTAATCCCTGCTGGAAATATATAGTGTTATAGCGTTGACCACTGTTGTGGCAGAGGTGGTGCCTCCCAGTTTAAAAAGTATGGACAAAGACAGGGACACTTCTGCTCACCTATTGGAGCGTCCCAACTCCTCCTTCTGCCTGTCTATGGTTTCCATCAGGCTTAGGAACTAAAAGACAGAAGCAGCAACAATAGTCACTCAATTTGTCACTGTCCTTAAATACAACCTCACAGAGCCGATAGGAGAGATGTTCACATGGACTGTATGGAAGTATTTGCCATGTGCATGGCTTTAGGTTTCTGAATTTTATGACTTCAGAAATAGACTGGCACCAATCTGGCAAAACTTTAAAGCTTAGGAACCAAACCAGATTTTAATATAAAATGTCCAAACCAGTGACATTTAGACCCTGAAATATCAAACTAAATGTTAAAAAAATGTCCTTGTAATTTAACCTGTTTGGTTCTGTCTAAATCAAGTGTGTTTATCCATTTAATACTGATCATTTAAGCTTGTGTGAAACCTGACAAACAAACTGGTGCATATCAAACAAACTGCACAGCATCCATCTAAAAAACAGGATATGGGCCTTTTAATATAGTTGTGAATGATTTTAGCTTGAATTCAAAGACTTAAGAAGTATCGTCAATTTCAGTTTGAAGCAGTCTGTACAAATGATGTATTTAATTCTACACAGATTTCATTAGCCTCAATAACACATATACACATCGGCAGATTAAAAGGAGTTCAAACAGAGCTGTGCTGTCTGCACTGGGAGGATCCTTATTTAAACAACCAGTCCCCCTGTTCCTTATTAAGTTAGCCGTCAGTCCATGTGTTTCTTAGAGTGGAGAAGAATCAAACTACGAGCATGTAGCAGCACACTAACTATATCATGATTTCTTCATAGTTTAGTGTGACGGTTACCTGTCGGCCCTTCTCCTCCTTCAGTGTTCGAATCTCCTTGCTGAGGACCTGGGTCCGGCTGTGACTCTCCCTCAGGGTGGACTGCCTGTCTGAGTTGTGCCCTATGGCCTGCTCTGGAAAGGTTAAAGCAAAGAACCCAAGCATAATAAGAGAAGAAAGGGAAACACGGGTTTGGGGGAGTCAACAAGCGCTGTTCAGGTTATAGTAATGAAAACAAAATAGAATAAATCTTGCACAGTAAGTATCATTCAAATATAAGCTATACTGATAGGAGTGTTATTAGTAATGTCACATACCAAGTGCTTTTAGTGTGTCACTCGGTATATTATTTCCTGCCAACTCCAGTTGCACTATGCTACTGATCTTCGGCAGAGCCTCTAGCAAGGACCTGCCACCCAGCAGACCAATGTTGTTCCACCTTAGATCTGTGAACAAGGGCAGTAAGGGAGGCTAGAGTGGACTACCAAACAGTCATAAAATACATCAGAACACGGAATAAGTCTGTCAGCAAGAACTATAAACCAGTAAAATATACGGATAGAAATAGAGGCACTTTGTACAAAGTGCCAGAAACACTGAGAATTAAAAGAAATATAATCTGAAGAGCTGCTTCCTTCTAACTTGAAGATAGATTAAAAGCTATGTGAAACTAAAGTTTCACATAAACGTATGTTTCCTTACTGAATCATGTGTATTTTACTGTTCTGTTAATTAGAATCAGAAGCAACAGAGGTGGCAGTTACTGCTACTCTGCTAAACTAAGCCAGTTAGCTGTTCAGACTAAATAGTTTGGGTTTTTCCTCAAATTATGATTATTTGCAGCCGCTGTGAGATGTATGTAGATTAGTTTGAGCCAAGGCTATTTCATCAGTTAACTATAAATATCTGAGCAGATGGCTAGATGTCTGCAGATACACGTGCAGTCACAGCTATTTAGATTCATTTAATGCTAGAAAATAAGTTTACAAAGTCACTTGGTCATGTTTCATTTCATTGTGTGTCACCTAGCACTTCTAGGGTGCTGTTGCGTTTGATTGCCAGAGCGAGCTCAGAAGCTCCATGGTGGTTGATTTGGTTGTTGCGCAGGTCCAGCTGTGTCAGAACACTGTTGGAGGCCAAACCGTCGCAAAAGAACGAGAAAGCTTCATCCCACACACCCAGTGCATTCCACTCCAATACCAGCCTGAAAACACCATTTAGAAAGCTTCAACATAATCGCTTCACAAATGAGTTTGGGACACTCACTAAATTCAGAAATACTAATCAAGAGTCCTCAAATGGTATAAAAGTGAGAGTGCAAATAAAAAAGAAAAATTATTAATAACTGAACAATTCAGATGTTTCTCAGGTGAGTATGATAGACCAAGATCAGGACAAGATGTGGAGCAGCGCAATGATGGGAACTTCAAAACGGTGTATGTTTAATTTGTGTTTGCATGTGAAACACACAGTCAACTTCTGGCAGGTGCCTTAAGACTTATTAGAAGGGAACTCTAAATTCCCTAAATCAAATCATGCCTGTGAGATTATAATAACAATAGTTGTTATTGTTATTATCATTTCAATTTTTCATTTTAAGATGTGTAACAAAATGGCAAATAAATGTAGTAAGAGACCAAATACCAGGTGATATAACGGTTATTTACCACCAAATTTATACATTTCAACATGAAAATGACTCACAACATCAGCAGAGTTTCACGAAAGTCAAGAGAGCCCAATATAACTAGTGAAAAATTATATAAATGTATTTGTTTATTCAGGTAAACTTTCAATTGTATATGGGAAATTGCCCCTCCAGGTCAATTTCAAGGCTAGATTAGAGTTAATCGGTTCAGTGTTTCTACTCAATGTACTGACACTCTGGTATTGTCCGCTGGCCTGGAGAATTCTATACTGAAGAATGGGATAAAACTCCTCCATTGTAGCAACAGATCAGAAGTTACTAGAAACGTTTAGTTCCTGTTTTTGCCGCAAAAAGGGGTCACACAAGATACTGAAAACAAGGATTCACTTTTTTTGCAACTTGTACATATGTACAATTGATTAATATCCTTACACAAATAAACTGACAAGTATAATATTCCTATTTCACTTGTTTGATTGGGTTGTCTTTGCCTGCTTTAAAGACTTTCAAGACAAGAAGGGGAGTTAGTGTGAAAATCCTCTTATGTTTGGAAGTCATTTTTATGTAGTAATGTAGAAAATTCTGAGGGGCGCAAATACTTTATTTGCACTGTATGTATGATTAAAACATTCGTAGATATTAGTGTGACGTTAATATGATTTGATTGCGAATGGTCATTCTTAATTGGAAATGACAAACTGCCATTTATTTTCAAGGGCAGTTTGTCATTTCCTCAGCTGTCATGATTCCAATTTCTATAACTGAGAAATTAGCCACAATATTAATTGAGTCAGAACTGTTTTGGAGGCACAATGGAAATTTACACAATATTAGGAAGGTGGTCATTATGTCATGTGTCATCTGTGTGTTTTGGTTTAGATAAAATATTGTCACAATGAAAGTATCAGCCTTACCTACGCAGAGTCTTGTTACAAGCCAACAACTTCCCCAGCACCTCAGTCCCTGTTGATCTCAGGTTATTTCCCTGTCAACAAAATTCAACATTTTTATTTACAGATACAGAGTATATCATAAAGGTCATTAGTGTGTGAGTGTTTTGTTTATTTCAATTCAATTCAGTTTTATTTATATAGCGCCAATAACAATACAAATCGTCTCAAGACGCTTCACAAAAACCAGCCTGCAACCTCCAGAGCAAGCCTGAGGGCGACGGTGGCAAGGAAAAACTCCCTTTTAACAGGAAGAAACCTTGAGCAGAACCCAGCTCATATGGAGGGACCCATCTGCTGAAGGCCAGCCGGTTAGAAACAGAGAAGATAAAGAGAAAAGAAGAGCAGGAGAAACAAGATAAACAAACTTCTGTCATAGATACATACATCAAGCGGAAGGAAACATGTAGGGTCTAGTAATATAACACATAGCTGATGATCTGTGACAGTTTGTGAACAGTCTAACTCGAAAGGTGTTACCTTCAGATCCAGGACTTTTACACTTTTGTTGCCAAACAGTCCAGTCAGTAGTACTTTGGCACCTGACACACACAAGCATGGAGGCAGACATTTTTACATAATGTCATACTTATTATGCAAAATAGCATGTACAACAGAAATAAATCAGTGCGTCTACTAGTTAGTGTTGTGTGTTGAAACCTAATACATCTCATTCTTTTGAGTCATAGAACTTTACTGTTGTCTAAAAGCTAAAAGAATATACTAGTTACATAACAACATAAGAAAAGCCCATTTATGAAATGTTTGAGCTAAAATCTAAAGTAACCTATTGTTATCAAATTAGGACATACTTTTTTGTTTTATTTTAAGGTTTTAAGTAGAAGCCAATAGGTTTGGGGCAACAGACGTGGAGTCAAAATGTGGTTTTATGATTCAGTAGAACAGAAAACAGTTTAGTAATACCATCTACTTAGTGCAACTAATAAAATGAGTTTGGGCAAGTAGCCTAAGGTAGTATTTTAAAGGACACAGTAAACTAAGTTCAAAGCCAAAGAAGTTTTAAATGTACTGTATATTTACATTTATACAGTAAAGTATGTTATGTACTAAACCACACAGACAGATAAATACCAACTTAAAAACATGCATACCTTCCTCGCTGAGCATGCAGTCACTGAGCAAGACCTCTGTAAAGATAGTGTCTTTCTGGAAGACCCTGGCCAGCACAGAGCAGGTATCTACAGACAGGCTCTGACCACTTAGGTCTAGCCTGGAGTCCTGAGAAGTCATGCTCTCCTGGAGCTTAGCTGCGACACTCTCCTGAGGCTCCAAGCCTCCCTCCTTACACAGGCGCAGGTATGTCCGTCTGAAATCCTCCATCCTGATTTACCAGCATCTAAACAATCTGAGATTAACAAAGCAGTCTTTACTTCTTCCTTTGGTGCTCTGGGGCCTGGAGAAAAAAAAGAGACTTTTTAGACAAAAAAGACAAACATTCACTTGTTGTGAAATGTTTGTTGTAAAATTCATGTTATAGTAAACTTTATATAGTGGTAGAAAGACGTTTTCAGACACCTCATGTATTTGTGAAATATTGCATTAAGAATCATTCTTAGGTCTTCAAGTGTCACAGACAAAATACTACACAAATAATTGATTGGTTCCATAAAAACACATAAGAAATTTTGAGTATTGGGTCATTTTGGTACCAGTGATCCGGTAATCCCAAGTCCTACAAGGCTGTCAAGAAGCCTCTGACCAATGAGAGACAGCGGTTAGCCCAGCGTCGTTGGACCCAAGCACACAAGAACTGGAACTGGAAGAAGAATCTGTGACCAGATAAGTCCAGTTTCCAGCTTTATCTTCCTCCTGCTAATGTCAGGGTAGGCAGAAGCCCAGGCGGAGCATTATCTCCAGCATGTACAGTACCTACTGTCAGAAATGGCTAAGGGTGCATCATGGTTTGGGGATGCATGAGTGCTGCTAGTGTGGGTTCTCACTGTCTATGATGGCGCATTGAACTCTACCAAACATTGTGCCATTCTCCAAACTCACATGCTCATTGGTGGATTATCAAAAGGTCTGTTTCAAAGTCCACAAATATTTCATGATATTATTTGTGTAATTTTTTTTTAAACTTTTTTTCCACCACTGTATGTCTTGGTGTTTTGCAGGACAGAGGTTGCAGTCTAGATCCTCCTATGCCCTGCTACATGATTTATCATGCCATGGTATCCACCAACAGTTAATTTCAAGAGCTACAGGACTAATGTATGACCAGAGTCAAAACCATTACCGTGTGAGGTTGTATTACATGAATCCACTACACTGTAATGGACAGTGAAGTCAATAACTTTAAGGTCACGCACCATCTCTGCTATTACCTACAATATATCACAACTACAGGCTCCACTCATTCTTTATGATGTTGCCAAAAAGCATGGAATACCTCCAAACTAAACATTTAGTTAATGTAATAAGATTTGCATGAAACAAAGCTCCAAGAACTATGCCCCACTAGACCATAGTGGCAATGCGATTTTGACAAATAGCACAAGAAACTAATGTTCAATTCGAAAACATCCAATCTACGGCGCAGCGTGTTATTGTGGTCATTTTAACATTTTTTAGTTTAGTTTAGCAGCGCGACTCAAAACCACACAACTCAATGAAAAAAAACACGGCTTGCTGAAATCTTATGAGTAACGAATTTGAACAGTGCATCTGATCATACATGATAATAATAATAATAATGATAATAATAATAATAATAATAATAATAATAATAATAATAATAATAATAATAATAAAAAATTATATGTAGCTTGTGGTGTATACACTTAACTGAAGCTGTAAAATTTTCAATGAAAGTTGCGCGGAGAGCAATCATAACATCTCCACGGTCGCGTGGGGCAATCAAATCAACGAGCAGATTTTTGGAAGTTCTTTCTAACAAATAACACAGGTAGCCCTATCAATATTTATATACATATATATATATATAAAGTCACAGACCTTGTCGACTAACATATGAACATCTTCCTGGCAGTTATTTTTGTTGTAGCAGACCAGCTGACAGGAAACCAGGGCACAAAGTAACTAGGAAGTGGATTTCGGCGCAAAGCATCTTGGTCTACGTAGTTTAGAAAACAGAAGCCCTTTACAGCCAACTTTATCTTAAGTGTGGAGGATAGCACAGCGCTCGCTAAAATTAAAGGAGTTTCTCCAGTCGGGGACGAAATATTAAAGAGTTCAAAACGTTTTTCGGTGCCTTTTTGTAGGTATTGAGAAAATATCATTCTTAACTTATTTAACCAGCAGATGGCGGAAAATACTGCAACGGCCCACGTAGTCAGGTGGCAGCTGAATAGAAGAAGAGGAACATTGGCTGTGACGGAAGAAGAGCAAAACAAGCATGGCCGGAAACATTACTACTACCGCGTCTCCCATAACTAGTTCTTTGTCAAAATTGCAGTCTTTAAATGGATTATTTTCAATATACAAAAAACAAGGTCCGACATCTGCTGACGTGTTAAATGCCCTCAAAGAAGCTTTACTGAAGGGTAACAGTGAAACGCAGCAGAAGTACGTTGCTCCACTGTCTGTTAAAAGCTGACAGTAAAAGGTATTTGCGGTTCCTGACTTTCAGAAGCGGGTGTCCAGAACCCAAATCCGAGGAAGAGGAAGAAGCAGAGCCTGAAGATGGGGCACGGAGGGACCCTGGACAGTGCCGCAAGTGGAGTGTTAGGTGAGTGGCTACCACTCAGGACACCACAGGTGATGGCGTACGTGCAATTTTTGCCATCCATGTCCTGGGTTGGTAATGTGAGAATTAAAGAATGAATTTTACTTGTTTAATGAGTAGACTACTTCATTGTTTATGAGTAGAATAGTTATAGCTTGGTCGGATTTCTGAGGCAAGGCTATGTCAAAGGGGCATGCACATACACTGGGGTTACCAACTAGGAAAAGCAGATGCCCTTAGGTCTGAGCTTAGTGGGACCGTAAATTGCTTTTCAACTGTGCAACGATTCAGAATACCTCATGGTTTCTTATACTGTTTGACCAAATCCAAAATCCAAGAGGTCTTGTTCAGGTCTGGTATTAACAGCCATCCTGAGTGATCTCTTCCACTAACCTGTTAAATGTCAATTTGTAAGACACTCTACTAGCTCTTTTAGAGTACTGTGGGACCTAGACAACGTCAGATATCTGTCAAATAGAAAACAGACTGTACAGATTGGAAACTCAATGTCACATTGCCTTTGTTGCTCAACTGGTGTACCCCAAGGTTCCATTCTTGGACCGATTCTATTCAGTCTCTACGTAAATGACCTACCTAAAGTTTGCCCAAATGTTAATCCGCAACTTTATGCTGAGTATACTATATATGTCTATGCAAAAACAAAACAAGAAGCTGCTGCAAATTATCACCAGCACTGACACCCTTATCTCATTGGCTTAATCAGTCTTGTTAGCACTCTCAACACTAAAAAGACTGTTTGCATGTTCTTCTCTAATCAGTCAGTCAGCAGAGGGCGATTAACCATCTGTAGCAGTCAATGTAGAGAGATTTGATGTAGTAGAAGAGTTCAAATATCTTGGAGTGGTCTTTGACACCAATCATCATTCAAAGCACAATTGGAAAAAAAAATCACCAACACCATTAAATTCAATATGTCATGATATTTTCGCACACAAATTACTGTTTTACAACCTGGACACACGTAAATGAAAGTACAGTAACACCTATATTCAAAAGTTGCATCTGCTTACATTATCTTATCTCATCCCATCTTCCATACCGCTTAATCCTGCACTAGGGTCACAGGGGTTGCTGGAGCCTATGCCAGCTGGCATCGAGCGAGAGGCGGGGTACATCCCGGGCAGGTCGTCAGCCTATTGCAGGGCTTACACTAAGACATACAACCATCAATTTAGGTCAATTTAGAGCCACCAATTAGCCTAACGGGCATGTCTTTGGAGGTGGGAGGAAGCCGGAGTACGCGAAGAGAACCCACACGAACACAGGGAGAACAACCTGCTTACATTATATGTGTGCTTATAAGAACTCAATAGCCACAAGTTAACAGCATTGAATTATTTAATTAAAATCGTAAGAATTTATTTTGTATAATGCAACAGATATTTTTTATTTTCAAGACTGTGATAATTAAATTGGCTTACAGCACATAGGCGGGTGGGGGTTGGGGGTAGAGGGCAGAAGGGGAGCAGGGTAGTGGGGCTAGGCTAAAGTTCTTCAGACTTGTCATTCTCCGCCCTCTACAATGATTGGTTGAAACTCAGCTTTTTGAATAGTTTAAAGAGACGGAACATACCAGCATATTTTAATGTCAAATTGAGTACCTGCTACACAAAATCTGTACAGGTTGGCAGGTCTGCAGTTGAAATCTTAGACAGGAAACTCTTTGCTTTAATTATTGTAATGTCCTAAAAAAGTATAATATTCTTGATCTAGACAGCTATCAAATCTTTATGGATACTGTCTGTCTATGTCATTTTTAGTTTGTGTCGACATTGTCTGTCTATGCCTGGTTCTGTAATTGTCTGTTGTATGGTTGTTGTTTTAAAGTCTTCTCTGTCTGTGTTGTGTAGCTGCCTTGGGACTACGGCTGAAAATTAGCATTTGTGCCAAGTCCGGCACATTTACACAAATGACTAACGTATCAATATTGATTAATGTGCTTTGTCACAATTCAGTAACCTAATAATAAATAAATAAACTACGCACACAGCCTGCTCCAGTGCGAGCCATTTATACTTCTACCTCATCAGTCTGGCTCGCCCTGTAACACCACCCAAATGGTAGTTGCAGCTGTGTCTCTTTTTGCCAGTTGGGTTAATTTTTGTTTCTATTTCCTGCTTCATTTTCAACAATGGAAACTGAAAATTTCGCCACAGATGAGTCATGCAATGTTATCTCCAAACCTCTTCAGTTGACCTTTCCTGTTGTGTTCCAACTTTATCGATCAAAAGCAATCAATTTGATACTGTGGAGATGGATGGGGAGGTACATGTCAGTTCCAGCGTGAGGATCTGTGCAGAGTCTGCGTATGTTCTGTGCTGTCACTATAGCTTCTGCGTCAACATAACGCAGAAGTCTAAACCACCTATTAGTCTTGTTGAAGTAGATGGGAATACAATTAGTTATGCGAGATTTGTTCTTTAACTAGTGGGAAGCTTTGACGCGATTTGTGCTTGATTAAGTATCAGGATAACCATAGCTGTTGTTCGACTCTAACATCGTCTTTGCTTCTTTCAGTTGTTGGTGTTGGGAACGGTACAAAAATGCTCAGCACAATGTTGACTGGCTCAAAGGTGAGTAGAATTACGCAGAGGGAGTTGTGTTTACAAAGTAATTGTTTAGCTAAAATAATGTTCAAGTTGTGTCATTATGACATTAACTGGAAAAACTGTTGAAAGCACTTGAGATAATATCATAGTACAGAATCATTCTGAAAGGTTTTTGGTACTTTCTTTTTATTGCTTTTTTTCTTTTCAACATACACATACCAACAAAAACAAGTCATAAATTAAACACTAATGAAGTTTTGCCACTAGTTGCTCTTGGCCTCACTTCATAATAAGATTGCTTTAAAAATCTTGTCTTCTTTTCAATTTCTGTGCTTAACATACTGTCTATATTATCCATAATTTCTTGAATTTCTGGAAGCAGTGAGAGGTGTTTCATGTAGTTGTAGCTGTTTTTCAGTTTTGACCAGCTTCTCCTTTTCCTTCTCATATATTTCCCACTTTTTAATTGCTGCTGTTTTTGTTATAAGTTTTCAACTCATAAGTGTTTTGAGAGTGTCCCACAAGATATCAGGGGTAACCTCTCCGTTGTTGTTTTCTTCCCATACACTGAAATGTCTTTCTTTAGCTTTTCCACCATTAATTTACTTTTTATTATTTATTTATATTGCAGCATTTAACCTCCGTAATGTATTTTTCTAAGACCTGCTTTAAATGTTCAAACAAATAACCCTGTATGTGTGTGCCTGAAAGATTGTAGTGGACCCTCTGATATTAAACACTGTAACCCACATATAAGAGTAAGATGTTTTTGGATTAGTTTAGTTTGTCATTGAAAAGACAGTTTAGCACTATAGCTGCAACACACTAGAAAATCTACAATATATTGTGCATTCTTACTGTATATTCTATTTAAAGGAAGGGTGTCATCAACAGTCTCAAACGAACAGTGTACTTGGTTTGTCTGGTCCTTGTTACTTATCAGCCAGCATACTGTAGACACTAATATTAATCATTTCATATCTGTAATATGCTGTAGTATCAACCAACAAATCACAGGCGCTACTCTATTGATTTAAAAAAAAAAAAAAAAAAATTAAACTTGCCAAATGAAGTAGCTGTAGACACAATTGCAAGTGTCAGCAGTTTCAAAACAAACAGTGATTTAGAGTGTGTATTTTTCAGAAATATGTTGCTGTGGGGGAGCTGGGAAAAGCCACTGATACTCTTGATGCCACTGGCAGTGTGATTCTGGAGAAAGATTTTGGTAAATACTGTGTGCAAATGCTATCATTTTATCAAGCAGATCATCTCATACAGAGGTTTAAATGCTTTTTGTTATTCTGTAGGACATATAACCAGACTGGACATTGAGGAACAGCTCAAAGCATTCACTGGTGACATCATGCAAGTGCCTCCACTGTGAGTAAGTCCTCCAACAACCACATTTATGTGAAGAAGAGGTGAGTTCTGATCCTTTTTAGAGGTGCTGCTAAAATCATAGTTCTGATCATTCTGATAGGTGATAGTGATAGGCCAGAAGAAGAAATGATCATTTTATGTGTCATCATGGCATTATCTTCTAATGCCGACTTGTCTTGACATTACACGTTTAATGTCATGCTCTTGAGTCATGTCATGCTGTATAGTGCAATATAGCATAGAGTTAGACCCATTGCTCATTCTAAAAAAAAATTATACTTACATATGGTATATGTTTAAATTCATTGTATAAGGGAAAACACAAGAACAAGGTGAGTTGCCAAGAGCTGAGAGAGGGTTGAGACAAGTGAAGAGACAGAGATAGAGCAGCGTGATTAAGATGGTTCAGCACAAGCAGCAGGGTTTCATTGTGATCCTACAATTCACCTGTCACCTGAGACATTTCTCAAGGATTTCTTCTTTACTGAACAAAATGCATTTTTCAAAGTATACTGTTACGATTAAATAAAATGGAACACATTTCTTCTGTACTTAAAGTTAAATCCTTCCCTTATACACAAGAAGAGAGATGACATTTAATTATATTCTGCTCCTGGGCAAATGCAAATGTCAATTTATTGTCATGTCCCATGAGTTTTTTCTTGCCTCTACCTGGAATTCTCCACCTCCTGTATATTCATGTGACTATTTACTGAAGAGTGAAAATTTTCAATACACTCCACAGGTCTCACAATATTTTTAACAGATGGGTGCGATTGTTTAGAAATTATGCCATCGAATACTTTGTCCAGCAGAGAGCGCTCCAATCCAGCTGGTTGAATGTTTTCACCACTGTGTAGTCTTTGTGTAGCAAAATGTGCCGCATTTTTTTTCTCAGAGATTTGTGATAAAGCATGGCTGACTTATATAAAAAAGTTAATGGTTATACAATAATAGAGTAGAGCCATTCATCAATCCACAGTTTCAAGCTTTGTTTCTATGGAGATGATTCCGTTCTGCAGCTGTGATAATCACCCTGACCTTCAAAGTAATGACAGAGATTAAACAAGCTAAATGTAAAATATCTTAGTTAAAAAATAATAATAACTGACCTTGTTGTATTTGACTTTATCTCTTAATAATCTTGAAATCAGTGGGTATTACTGTTGACAGATGAGTCAAAGATAAAAAGTTTTCTTCATTTACATTTCAGGGCAGTACCTTCTAAGTGATTGATAAGAGGACAGGACACTCGCACCAACAGGATGAAATCTTTATCCTCTCAGTTTAAGGTGTTAGGGTTTAAGACTTTAATGGTTAAGAATATCTCAATGATTAGTATGCTGTTATTTCACTGTCATGCAGTGCCTCTTACACCCTTAATAGGTCACATGGAGGGAATCCTGAGGTATTACATGTCTCCATTAAATATGGGATAACAGCCTGTAGAGGGACAGGGGAATGCCTCTGTTAAAATGTATATAAACCCTGTGTTCTTAATGCTGCTCCTCTTCAGCACATGTTGTCCCATTGGCTCAAAAACATCCTTTTCGTCTTTAACTTTCAATAATGGTGTTTGATTCTTAAGGTAAGACGAGGGCAATAGAGGAAAGAAAAGAGGAAACCCTTGTCTTTCCAAAATAATCTAACACCATTATGTGATCCCATTGCTCCTGAATTTCTTCTTTTTTTCTTTATAGCTACTCAGCACTGAAAAAAGATGGCCAACGTCTGTCTATCCTGCTGAAGAAAGGTCACAAGGTGGAGGCCAAGCCAGCCAGGCCCGTCACAGTGTACAACCTGACCCTGCAGGAGTTCAAGCCTCCTTTCTTCACCCTGGGTTAGCACACCTTGCATCATTCAGTATTTTTTTTTTCTTCCTCTACACTGGCGACTTTTGCGTTTTGCCATAATTTCCTGCTTTCTCCATTTTGTTTTTGTAAACCTTTTACCAGAACAGTGTGGATACAGTGTGAGGTGTATTTGATGTATTTGGTCCAATAATATTCTATATTGTCATATATGCTAATCTGCCACAACACAACAGGAGAAGTAAATAACATTGATAATCAACTCAGTGTTCTACTGGGAAACCTTTGGACCTTGTATTCATGTGGATGTTATTTAGACATGTAGCACCCCCCTAGACCAGACCAGAGCATAGCAATGACACTCCTTGATGGCAGCAGCCATCCCCAGCAGGATGCAGCCTGACACAGACACTCATACAAAACGGCTTAGGAACAACTCACAAAATATGAAGAACAGCACAAGGTGTTGACCTGGCCTCCACATTCACTAGATCCCAAACTCATCACAGGACAACGTCAAAAGGCCCAAGTTCATTCTCTGATGACTCACAACTGTTCTAGACGCACTTGGGAGATAATGTTATATCTGATTGTATAATACGTAACAGTGCAGCATCATTACCAGTAATAAAACTGCATGTTACCAACTCATCTTCACAGAAAAAATATATAACAAAATAAAATATATAGAATAGAAATATAGCAGATCACACATGTAGTGCATGTATGTGGGCATGTGAGGCAATTCAGTTAAATATGAGGCTTTAATAACTCCATGGTCATTGCACTCTGCTTTTATTTCTGTTTTTACTTAACTATTTTGGAAGCAGGACTGTGCAGTATGCTAAGTTACAAACAACCTGTTCAAAGGCTTTTATTTGTGTAACAGATATTGAGTGTGGTGGTGGATTTTACGTCAGAAGCTTGGTGGATGACCTAGGAAAAGGTGAGATAACATTCATCCTTTTTCCCAATTCCCTCAAGAACATGTTGATGTCAGTAACAGGACATCACAACTCAATGCTCCAGCTTCAAAGTAACCAGTGTCTCTGTGCTGCAGCTCTGTCATCATGTGCACACGTGAAGGACCTGATCAGGACAAAGCAGGGTCAGTTCTGCTTGGAGGAGCACGCCTTGCACGAGGAGCAGTGGACGCTGGAACACATCCTGCAGTCGCTGCAGCCCTGCTCCGAGGGAGACCAGGAGGTGGACCACCCAAAACCACCAAGGGCTGACTCCTGAGGAGCACCGGGACCAACAGTTACCCAGAACTCTGGTTGCTGTCTGACTGATTATTGGCATGAATTGCATGTTTGACTTTTTCCAGTTCAGTTTTTTTTCATATATCTATAGCAACAATTACTACCCAGATTGTCTTCATACATTTCCTGTAAAGAAAACAGTAGCACTAAATGTCTCATGTCCTTAAGGTGCATTTGTTGGCAAATTAAGGGTCCAGAAGAAAGGTGACTATTAAAATGATTATGTATTCTTTAAATGAATCCGCTATTGGAATTTTACACAGATGTTATTTGTGTGAAAATGTACTTTTAGTGGTGACTTGAATAGTCCTCACATAAATAAAATATGGTTTCCAAATGTTATTCAGCAGATAAATATTTTCCACTGTACCCTGGGGGGGAAAAAATCTTTATAATAGTTTTTCATTTTGTTTTACTATGGACGTAAAACGCCAATACACATGAGTAGGTGAATATGATATTTGGATTTTTGCATTTTCACTCAAATACACATTTCTAATTGTTGTTGTGGAGATTTTTCATTTTCAAGTTTAACCTATTTCTCCCTATGATGTAGTCCCGTATATTCTTCCATAGAGATGTGACACATTTGTTACACTGTTTTTTGAACTCATTGGGCCGTTGCACTGACTGCTGACTCTGCTCTACATTCTTGTGGCCTTTGTCTCATTTGCAATTTAAGTTTTAGTTAAGTTGCGGAACCCCCCTCGTGACCTTGGTCTGGACATCTTGATTTAGATTTTCTTGGTTGTAACTCCAGCTGTGGAGCCTTCTATAACCATCATGGAAAAAACAAGCAGATAGACATGTTAGCTGATGTACCTTGGGGTGAATGTGTGAGAATGATGTAAGGTTTTCTCTACTGTACCCCAACAAAAAAAGGCGTCAATGATTTTTTTTTAATTATTTTATTCTGTAAAAACAAGAGCAGTTTAGTTTTTAAGAATGCTCTTCTTGATGTATGTAAGCATTGATACATCAGCAGTGTCTGTTCAGTTTGTTCTTTATCTGCTAATTAAAAAATATAAACACATTTACATGGCAAAACTGAGCATTTCTTTAAACCCCTTCACATTAAAATATAACTTGATAGAATGTTTGATTTGTTTGACGGTTTTTCAGCATGTAGCCATAACATGATTTTGTATATAATTTTAGTTCAAATCAATATTTTGCTGCAGATCTCTTTACCTATGTAAAATTGTATTGATATGTGGATCATAATCAGAGGCTGCTGTTTAAAATTAATCCAACTGTTTTGTGATAATTTCATACCTGATTCTTGCTTGTTGCTTGTAACTTTTATTTGTAGTACTGTGATTTAACTGTAACAAAGTGATGTATATACCTATTTTGGGAAGCCAGTATATTGTCTGGATGTTTGTCTAGAATTTTAGTCTGTTTTATTGACGGACTCTTTTTGTGGCAAACATGTTAAACGGTCAGAGCGAAGAGCAGACCGGAGGCTGCAGTGAAACAGTTCCATTTTCTGGTATTGTGGGTCTCAATGACGTCTTAGAGGTACCCTCCATTAATGTTATTAACTATTAACCTGTGCCTATCCTGCTATCACAAATCCATGAAAAAAAAAAGATTTCATTTTTGATTTAAAGGCCTGGGACTTAAACTGCTGAAAGGTGCATGGTGTCACCAAATTCTATAAGCACGTAATGACGATGGTGTTAAGTGTCATGTTGAGGGAGATGTCAATCACAGTCTGCAGAGGCGCACATCAAAAATAAATAAAAATCACAAGCTCATCTCGCTTATAAATGATACTTTTATTATTATTATTTTATTATTATTGTTGTTGTTGTTGTTGTTGTTTTCAATGTAATACAGATTTAGACCAGTCTTTATAGATACAGTCTTTAAATGATACTGCTGGGCATTAGGTATCCAACAGTGTCACGTCTGCGTGGGTGTAAAGAGTGCTGAAAAGTGGTGCGTAAGTTATGCTCGCGAACAGGCAAATGTTGGTAATGATGCCAAAGGTGGAGGCAGTGAGAAGCTGGATCTGTGAGTCGTTTGAATTGTTAATGGGAGCTACATGGCGCCAGCTGCCAGGGAGCGGCTGTCACAAGTTATCAGTCGTTTTTGGACAGGAGTCTGACGCCACGGGAAGCTGGCCGGATCAATGGGCTGCAATGATTGTCTCAGTCCAAATATTAGCCGTTTGGTGATTTCTTTCATGTCTTCAAGGCTGTTCATATCCCTATTTACTCTCTAAGTCCGCTTTATCTAAATTACCGCAGTTAGAAAGTTGGCAGGCAGTGGCGCACGCTTTAAAGACGCGTCACAATATCGAGCCATCGGATTCTATCAGAGAGCGCGTTTATAGGCGATGGGCTCTGTTCCTCCTGCCAACCCTGAAGCGTGTCTAGGGACTGGGCTTCCATTACTGACCTCACCTGGTGATAAAATATCAGGGGGATCATAACACATGCAGATGTAGTCATTAGAGGCGAGGATGTGGCTTCTGTCCGTGCTGCAACTCTGATACCGAGAAGTCGCCGGTTACTGTTTGACACCTTGCGGAAACCTGTTTGAGGGGATAGACATGCACTTAGTGACCCATTAAAGAGATTTGCGTTCATAGTCATTATCGTAAATATATCACCTCGCCCACGCTGATAGGCTAGATAGATTTCACAGGAAAACTCCAAACATTCAAATCATGAGTTAATCACTCGCCATTGAGCTACACCGTTAAGGATGTGGATTGCAGTTAAACTGTATTACACGGTAAGAGATAAAAACCACAAGCTGTTTGATTAGTCAAAGACGTAAGGCACGTTTGAGCCGTGCGTACAAGCAGATAACTATGGAACTAAGGCAGCACTGGGAACCAGGGGTCTGTTTTAGTTCTAGTTCAGTTTTGGGGGTTTTACAGGTATTCTGGAGGATATTTAGGATATTTAGTACAGGATACATCATTTTCAGACCAGATAATACGCCTGATAAATATATTTTTATATAGTGAGGATTTTTTTGACAATCAAAAACTTTTTTTTCTTTTAGTGCGAATGACTTTATTTAGAGATTGACGCAGGGGGCCAGACTAAAAGCCCCCTCATAGTTATGAGCATTTTTGGTTAAAAACCGTGAAACATTCGGATGTTATTTGCGTTTTCTTTTTTTTTATTCCGACCCTCTGTTTACTGAATAGCTGCTGATTCCGAGTCGGATCTGAAATGTATGCTCTCTTATTTTGTCGTTTTCTCCTGTCAGACTACAGCGCGCAGTGCTGTTATGTGCACGTTTGAAACGCGAGCAGTGTCTTTCATTATAGAAAAGCAGCATCTGCATCACATTGTCTTGACTTTAGAATGCAGTCTGTTACATGGATATTCTATCATCAGTAGTTCAGAGTCGTTCGTTGAGTCAACAACCTCGTGGCGTGATGGTTATTTTGTATATTAATACTTGACAGGTGATTTATACATTGGATTTAATTCAAGCGACGCAGAATTACTGTTGAACGCGCAGCCGCCAACTCAGTGAAAATGCTTCCTAACTGGTAAAGCATCGGTTATAATAAACCACACTGACAGATCAAAAGAGCATTCCGAATAATTCCTTCTATACAGGAGTTTAATTTAATTCGCATAGCATTTTATATTAATACAGTTTCATAATAATTCTTATTAATCCCGTTGCTCCATGATTGATTTAAGTTGCAATAGGTCACACATTACCTCTGTACCGTCTAGTATTAATGCGCTGAGAATAAAGTATGAGATGATCTTATTGTCTTAGAACGGCGTACCCACATTTAAACCGCTTACTATGAGTGTCATCGTTGCTCCATCATATCACATATTAGTTCTAGATGATTGGCTGTGGTGAACTGATTCTCCTGAAATACAACTATCTCTTCTCTCTGTCATCTTATCGCTTTTAGCTCGTTTGGAGTTGCGAGTAAGCCAATCACAAACGGCCGCCGGCCACCTGCAGGAAGTTGGCCGTCCACTTATCTCCTCCCTCCTTCGCCTGCTGCCAGATAACAGCCCCAACAGTTGGATCAAGTGCCAGCTAGTCATGACCGCAACCTGGACAAAACACTCTAACCGTCTCCTCTGCAACCCAGAAAGAGTCTCTGTTCGGTGTGTTTTGGCTAGTAGGCAGACTGAAGTTGGCGCTGCTCGTTTTTCATAGTGGAAGTTTGGCAGCAGGCTATGTAAAGAACTTCTAAAGAAGTGACACACTGACGACAAAGAGGAAGGCAGTAGGGAGAGACGGGAGGGACGCATCCATCGGTTCCAGCGGGCAGAGGCGGTACACGGCATCATGAGCGTCCCGCTTTACGCACCGACTCCCATCCAGCCAGCTCACCCGACTCCCTTCTACATCGAAGACATTTTGGGGAGGACTGCCAGCACCGCCACCTCGTCTGCCCCGTCTTCTACCTTCTCCACCTCTTCATCATCCTCCTGCTCCACTCCGGTCATCCCCACGCCGACTCTTCCGTCACCTAACTCGTCGTTTACAAGTCTGATCTCGCCGTACCGGACGCCAATTTATGAACCCACACCGATCCACCCGGCGCTGTCGCACCACGCCGCACTGACAGCGACGTACGCCTCTGCCGGGGCTTTCACCGGCTCCATCTACCCGTTCCACCACCAGCACCACCGCTCCATGGGGGAGTATGCACAGGCGCTGCTGAGGCACGACCCTATCGGTGAGTTGGTTTGACTCGTCAGGGATAAGTTTAATGTGTCTTTTCATGAAAACGCACCTTAGAGCTATTCGTTCACCTTTCTAGTCAGCGTCGCTTATAGCACCACCCAAGTCAACACGCAGTTGACAGTTTGTGGGAACATTTTAAGTTAACCTCAGCTTCTCCAATCTAGACTTGGCCTCATATCACTGTCACTGCCCATACTTCTGGACGTATGATGCATGAAAATATCTTGTTAATCTTGTTAAAAATTTTCTGATTTCTTGCAAGACAAAATATATATATACATCAGGAACAGTAAACACGTCATTATAATTAAATGAAATGTAATTTAAATAGATTTTTTTATTCATATAAGGTTAAAAAAATACTCTTGAATTATGTGGCAGTAAAGAGTCCTTCTAACTTTGGATGAACGTTTTATTGTGTGTCAATAAGCTTCTTTCCAGTGCAAACGAAACTACTTTTGCATAAGTATCACGCTTGATCATGCATATCGAAGTCAAGACCTACAGTTGCGTGTTGCCTACGAGTTCACAGTTCAAAATAACTGAGCTTTTTTGGACGTGTCGTTTTAATTATTATTATTTTTATTTTATTTTTTTCTTTAAGAGCATTTAATTTCTGCGTGATGCCTGACCACGCACCCATGAGTCACATTGTTGTTGTGATAGACACATCTGGGGGCCACAATGGCAGCAGCCATTCAGGGCGCTCCTGGTGGTGGTGATAGGGGGTCGGTGGGGAGGTGCATGGCAACCTTGACTCGTTTTCCTGGCTCCCATTGTTCTGAAACATCAGAGGAGCAAGTCAGTCGGTGACTAAAACATAACTGAGCTTTAAATCACTTGTTATTTCACTGCTCTCTCTCTCTCTCTCTTCCTCTTCCTCCTCCTCCTCCTCCTCTCTGTTCTTTCTCTCAGCATGTGTGTGTGTGTGTGTGTGTGTGTGTGTGTGTGTGTAGGCTTGTGACTACTAAATCATTAAAGATCATTATTTTCACTGTCATCAGAACTTCCAAACCTCTGCAACCTCTTCAGTCTCCAAACATACAAGTTTAGTTGTTTAGTGAATGCATCAGTGATTTGGTCGACTTCGTCGCCTATGCACAGGTTTATATGATGTTACCAAATGAATAAAATAAATAAGCATCATCAGTTACGGTAATATGAGAGCCAGGTTCACTGTTTAAGGTGCTGTTAACATCATTACCATAATCCAGCGCGTCTGGGTTGGAGACGCAGTGGTTAATGGTCTTCTTAAGTGTAGTGTGGCAAGCGGACCGCCTGACTTTGTGTTGCTGAACAAGTCGGGCCCTTTTCCGTTCAAAGCGGAAGCCGTGAGCCTGTCGATAGGAGTAAATCTGGTTTCAGAAGCTGTTAAATGTTTTCCTGTCTCACCCCGGCCAGCCGCTTCCTCGGGAGCCCGCTGCACGCTGCTGATTATTTTATCGACATCCTCAATACAGACATATTCAGGAAACACTCGGCCTCTGATAGCCCGGGATCCGTTTTTCACATATTGTTGCACTTCCTCTGCCGGGCCCGCGAGGATGTGGCTGACTTTCTTTTAGGGCTGGCGGCGAGAAGAAAATAAAGCAAACAGAGCAAGCACATCAAGACTAATGGGATCTAAGCGAGAACGCACCGCGTCTCGCTTAGATCAGTTTCATTTCGAGCATTAGTTAAATTCAAAAGGATTGTCTCAAAACGATGGTCTTAAATTAATATTCTTAAATTAACATTATGAACAAATGACAAATGAACGCACATTTTCTGAAATTATTTTTCAGAAAAAACTCATTCCAGCTTCACCACCACACATGATTATCCCTTTATTTGTGTTATTACGCTTTAATCATATTTCTTAATATTATATTAAATCATGTATATTGGCTTGTTAAAAAGGGACTTAACCCCGAACGAGGACACTGGGGGTTAAATACAATACTTTAAGTACAATAAAAACAAGTTGAAACAAGGGTCTGTTTGTTTTTTGTTTTTTTTTGTTTTGTTTTGTTTTTTGATATACCATGGGTGACGTAGACAACATATTTAATTCAAATATTAAATTAGCTGGGAACTAGGGCAAATCTTTTCTAATATTTTGGTGTAGAGGAACATGGCTCACTGGAATGGATTGGCTAACTTCCTTTGGAAAAGAGCAGCTACAAGGTCCTTGACAGCAAGTTTCGACCACAACAGATTTCTACTGTGTCAGTGAGAGCGCAGGACAGGGGTGTCTGTTGGATGCCATCGCCTGTAATCACACGACACGAAGCAGGAAGCACATGAAGCGGATATTTGGCCATAGTTTTCACTCTGTCACGACCTTCCTGAAAAGACAGCGTGCAGCAGACCGCTGGCTGCTATTGTTTTCTCTGCAGGCCATTACCCGGAGAGGGAAGCAGACAAGACAATAACACTACACGTTGGGGCGTTTCTCTCTAATAAATCACTACAATACTTATTTGCGAGAAAAACATATGATCAATTAATTTTCCGTCAGGTGGGCTATTTAAACGCTTAATTATCCACATTATTTATATTTATAATGAAGGAAAGTTTACATCCCCAAGTGCAGGCCTATGCCCGTACACCAGAAAGACCATGTCCAATTTTTAACCCAAATTATTAGTCCTCTGTTTATGCAAACAAATTGACTAGGTCAATAAATAAATGAAGATATTTAAAAGGAAGACACTTTGGTTCTTTAGAATCCAGCTTATTGGAATACCATTCAATGAAACCATCATTCATGGGTCTTGTGATATATCCTCTGTGCTGCGTTTAATGACACCGGCCCCGTGTCTCTTGTCTCTGAAGGGAAGCCGCTGCTGTGGACGCCCTTCATCCAGCGGCCCCTGCATAAAAGAAAGGGCGGCCAGGTCCGTTTCTCCAACGACCAGACCATCGAACTGGAGAAGAAGTTTGAGACGCAGAAGTACCTCTCACCTCCGGAAAGAAAAAGACTGGCCAAAATGTTACAGCTCAGCGAGAGACAGGTGAGCTCACAGAGCCCAGTTTGACTTAGAGCCAGTTCATTTTTATTTAGTAACCAAATAACAATGCGTCGTATTATTATTATTATTATTATTATTATTATTATTATTATTATTATTATTAATGTCGGCTTTCTAAGATAACAATAATTTCAAAGATTAGCTGGTGTAATTCTGACATGTGTCTTATCTCAGCAGTGTTTGAATTAAGTGTAAACTTTAAAATACAAAAGGTCTGAAGAAGCGCACATGAAAGCGAAAAACCTTCGCCTGGCCCGTTTTTTAAGTATAGTCGAGCTTTAGAAATGGATGTAGTTTAACTACAAAATGAAACTTTCGAAATCTTTTTCAAAAGCCGACTGAGGTAAAACCAGATTAATCAGTGCCAATTGAGTCCAAGTGATTCCGACAAAATCCTCACTGTGTGAAATTCTTCTACTGGACGAACTTTTTCTTCAAAATAGAACCCGTATTTTTCCATGGCAAATGTTTCGTGTAGTTGGGCGCAGACTAATGTTATTTATTTATTTATTTTATCTGGGACCGTAGGAGGTAGTTCTACCATAATCTTCCCTTGACGTTTTGTTTTCAAATAACCAAAAGGATCCTTTTCAAAAATGCATTATAATTCTTTAAAGTGTATTAATGGGGCATTGGTAGTCTTGAATATTTTATTCCGTATCATTCAATAATAATATTAATGATGATAATAGTTATTATATTATTATTATTTAATTTGTATTTATTTTTATTATTGTCATTGTGTTGGCTATTAATTATCTGAACTGATGAATAGTGAAAGCTGCAGCTGGTCCTCAACTCAATTTTTAATGTGTATCCAGTATTGTTTTTTTTTGTTGTTTTGTTTGTTTGTTTGTTTGTTTGTTTGTTTTTCATATTTATTTGTCTTTTAGGTTAAAACCTGGTTCCAAAATCGTCGAGCTAAGTGGCGAAGACTTAAGCAGGTAATTACGGTCGTTCAATATTTGTTCAGTATATATATTCCTGTTGATCAGGCGTGATGTAGAACTCCTGAAATTACAACTACTTTTTACTTTTCCATTTTCATCAGGAAAATCCTCAAGGGGGGAAGAGGGAGGTGGAGGACGACAGTTCCGGCGGAATGAGTACTAAAGGTGAAGAGCTACGGAGTCAGGAGCAAAGGCAGACGGGCCCGGCGGACCACTGTGTCCTCCCTGTGTCCTCGCAGGAGCCCCACACGGTGCTGGACTCCGACGTGTCGGATGATACAGACCAAGAGCTGGACATAGAGGACGATGATGAGTTCACACTAAACCCCCAGTTCTGAAATCATACTCTGTTCAGTAAGGATCCTCTCGGACTTTGGGTGCTAAACCCCTTCAGTCCCCCCCCCCCCCTCATCTGTCAGGTCACTGAACCCCCCAACGATGGCAAGATGATAGACTTGTTCCTGCTCTCGGCCAGGACTAAGGTAAAATCCAGTCCAAAAGGGATCTCACATTTCATTTTCCACCAGTGCCTTTCAACGCGACTTCCTTCTCGGTTTGAACTTTTGCATATATAATGCATAGTACTCTGCAATATTTGTGCTGATTGTGTCTCAATGACGGTCACTGTAAATGAATAGTAGACCTGTAGTTTAGTTTCTGTGTACTGTAGCATGTATCTTTTCTGATGATAAACGCTCTTAAGTGTATAAGCCTTGGCCTTCTAATGTGATAGGGCCATTCATTAAACAGCGATGTTATGTAACCAAGATTTTGTTTTGTTTGGTGAGGCCCAATAAAACTATTTTGTGATAAATATGACACTTTTGTATGTAGTTAAGTTGGGGGAAAATGCGGGACTGCCAATTTATTATGTTCCAAAACTACACAGGAACTAAGAAAATAACTCGAGTGAGTTATATAATCATTTAGAACATAAAAGTAGGTTAAAGAAAATGTAATAAATAATAACAAAAAATATAACTGTAATTGCGAAAATAGAAATGCTGAGTTTTAACATGTAATGAATATGATGTGCTAATTATAGTCTGTTTTGTATACTGAAATGCCTTACGAAAAGAGCTTGCTGTTTTGGAAAACTGAGATTTTGAAAAAAAAAAAAAAAACAACAACAGTATTTTGGGATTTAGTTACAAGCTGTACAGAACCGGGAAACACCTGACAATTTTACAAAACTACTTCTCAAGTAGCCTATTGTAACCTATTGTGACTATTTTCAGCTGACCAGTTGGTAATCTTGACTGTTTTATTTCGTGAACTATGATAATCCAATGTCACTTTTAAAAAGGCAGCTATATTACAAAATCTTTCTTCTTCTTCTTCTTTTTTTAATAACGACTTTGTTCTATGCTGGTTCTATATATTATTACATTATGGAAATCAATAGCATGGCAAAGAAAAGTAAAGTAAAAAAGTAAAGTAGATACAACTTACACAATATTATGAAAGTAGACCTACTCTTTAAAAATGCAGTGGGGCATTAAAACAATTTTAAGCAAATTTACTCACTCTGTAGGTTTGTTATTCTTACTGGACTAATATGATACAATTTGTGATGCCGCTTTAATTCTCAGCAGGTCCACAGAGAGTTAATATGAACTGCATGAAAAAATATGAACTTGCCATTCAGATATTTTGATGCGCAGACGTTTAAAGTGAATTATATCATCACATGGATACAAGTGAAGCATGTTCAACTCTCAGACCCCGTTTCAATGTAAACAGTAAAATATTGTAACGTTTTGGATTTCCGTCTTAACGGAGTCGTTTTCAGAGACCAAAACCGCACATTTTTGAAACCGGCTTCCAGAGTGGGAAAATTTCAAGATACTGTCCTGTACTTTAGTCCAAAAGCCAATGCTAGGTTTTTTGGAGACGTTGATTTTATAGACCCGTCTCACTACCTCTGTTTATACCGACTGCCAGAGTTTATGCAGGGAGTAACCTTACGGCGCCACATAAGGCCTGGCATAAGTACTGCAGCCGTTTCAGTCGTTTTCAGTGGTTCCGTCTAGAGCTAACATTTTAGGGGGTGACTTTTTTTTTCTTCTTTTCTTTTTTGAGAGCAGTTCAGAAAATAGACGGTTTCAAAAGAACACTGTCTTTGCGTGCACATGGCCTCAGTCCCCATTACACCCTGCTGCTCTAGACTTTTTTTGATGTGTTTTTGTTGTTTGGTTAATTTTTCTTTGGTTGGACATGCTTTCAAGACAGCGCCACTGTGATGGTGACCTGATCTGTGCTGATTTGAGGGAAATATTAGGAAACATTCAGTGTTCAGTTTAAAGATACAATCTCAATCCTGATGTACCGAGAAATCAAAAGGACCCACACATATGTAAACAGTGTAGTCCATGTCGATTGTTGTCCCATCACCACATTCAACTTCAAATAGCTTATCATCAAGCTCTCATGCAAACAGAGTGAGTGGGAGTTTTTCAGTGAGTAGATTAGGTTAATGATTGAGTGAACCCTCAGCAGGGACAGCACATAGATAGCAGTGGGCTGATTGATGATCATACAATAAGTTCATTGTTTTTTTCATACTAAAGACGATTTCAGACTGAGAATAAGACGATTTTAGCCCAGGATATTTGATTTATTTGATTATTTTTATTATTATTATTGTTGTTGTTAAGGAATTAAGGCCATTGGTTTTATAACTTTACTTGACTTAACATTACTGAGGTTCAATGGCCTCACACATACTCACAAGAGTGTTCCAAAGCCAACCGTACACACATTGATCTCAGCCTCCAAATTGTGTAATGGTTCACAAATTGTGCAGGGTAAAGTCAACATTTGCAGGAATAACGCATACAGTTGGTGGGTTAAATGTTCAGCAGATAGCTGACTGATTTTTAAGTGCCCATTCGATCTGGCCAATTCACACACACACACACACACACACACACACACACACACACACACACACACACACACACACACACACACACACACAAACACACACACGCACACACACACTCACACACACACACACACACACACACACACACACACACACACAATCCGCAATATTGCTGCTTTGCAATCGTCTTTTCAACATAAAATGACTAGAACACTTGATGAGAAGGAAAACTGTCAAGATAACAGACAATACATCATTGATTTTTAGCAACGTGACAAAAGAGCAGAGCATGTTGTAGTTTTGAAGTTTTGAACTTCATTGTATTTTTAAGCAATATGATAAATTCAAACAGCTGACACTAATGTATCATCCAGCATCAAAATGTTCAAAATGTAGACATCCGCAAATCCCACTTTTACTCCCATTTTATTATACAGATATTGCAATGCAGATATGGCAGTCGGTAGGACTGTGTATCATATCCACAGACAAGCTAGCCAAAAATGGAACCCATTCATCACAAAGCAGTTCCACACCATTACTTGATCAAGGACCCTTTAGGGTTAGGGAGAGGTGGTGGTAATCTCAGATAAATATTGAAAAAGTCAACACTGACTTGAAGCTTGAGACTGGGCATGATTTCTATATTTAGTTTTTATTTTTATTTATTTTAAAGGGTTTTTAGTTTTTAGTTTTATTTATTTGAAAGTGATAATGCATGGTAATGAACAAACATACAGTAATGTAAACATGCTGGATTATAGCATAGATGCTAAATTCCATTCCATAAAGTGTAATACTATACTAACACAACAAAAAAAAAGAAGAAAAAAAAAGAGAAGCAACAGTAAAAACAATGAAACAAATCTGACACTGAAAATGGACGTGTTTGAACACATTTAATTTAGTTTTCCTCCAAAAGTCGTAATCCTCTATTGGTACAGTATATACACTTTGCTATAGTAATAGTAATACACCAAAACATAAGTAAACTAAAAAGATTTCAGATTTTTTTGTTTTGTTTTGATGATTGATGGTCTTATTTTTATATAGCGCATTTCTATCTATTGGTACTCAAAGCGCTTTACAGTCACAGACACATCTGTTCATTCATTCATTCATTCATTTGTTTGTTTCCCTCTTCCTTCCTCCTTTTAAATCCCACACAGGAATGGACTGGTTTTCTATTGGTCTTGAAGGAGTTCCAAGGAGGTGTTGAACACTTAGCTGCTTTGTCTTCACTCTGTGATCCAAACGATCCTACCGTCCAAATTGGGTTAAGGTGGGGTGATTGTGGAGGCCGGATCATCTGACTCAGTGCTCTATTGGAAATCAGTGAATGAGAAGGTGTTTCATTTGACTGGTGTTTGGTTGTTTTCAGGTATTTTCGAATAAATCATGTTCCTCTGGGTTCTGAGAAAATTCCTGAAATCTCCGAGTATCACACAACTCTTTCAGAAACAAGCAAATATTATCAAAAAGCATATTCAACATTTCATTTGTTGAGGGGTCCTTTATTGTACTAGAAATTATTTTAAGGCATTTGCAGTGCCTTAAGTGGGCTGGTACTGATACATCTCAATTTTACTCTTCCTAGTGGTATTGGAACTAGTCGGCACCCTCTACTGTTGTTTCACGACCTTAAACTACATCACCCAGAGGTTGCTAAGAGTTGCTCACTTCTTTTCTTAAGAACACGGCAGAGACACAAAAACATAGAGGACTGGAACAAGGTTGGATGATGAAATAGTTCTCCTCACGTCAACAAGAGGAGAACACTTCCAAAGTGACATATGGTCACAACCCCTTATGTGGTTAATTACTGGAATAGCTAGCTAGTTAAAACCTTAACCGAAAACATCTTGGATTCTATTATATAAATATCTGTTGACCAAACAAGGTTAAAGAAATGTTTAAAATCTTACACAGCTATATATATCTGTTTATGTATAACTGCTCTTATTTCAGTGACATTCCAGAAACATATTTTCACTTCATCTGGCATTGACACCACACCAAAGAACTTTGAATGAGTTAATTTCACACAAATACAAAAACAATGAACCTCTACTCAAAATGTGTTCACTGAATGTGAATGAAACCAAACAAAATGAAACACGCGTGAAAAGAATAGATTTGGGCACTTCTTTTAATATTTTTCTCTAAACTATGCTTTTGTCAGATGTGCATTGTACTCTGTAGATCTGAGATGTGCATTCTATTGTATATTGAATCTTCAGATTACTCCTGTAGGTTAAAATCTTTAAAAACAGTGCATAGTTACACTGAGCCCAACCATTCTGACCACTTACAGATTAATAAAGTTCATTGTCTCATAACAAGATCAGTGATAGCACATTAAGTGTGCAGGTGGTTCTCATGGTCACTGTGCTGGGTGTGGGAGAAATGGGCTGCTATAAAGACCAGAGAGAACTTAACAAGGATCAGATTCTTATGTCCAGAGACTTAGTTAGAACTTCTTCAAAACAGCAAAGCCTATAGTAAACTTGATCAGCAATGCTACAAAAAGTGGCCAAAGGAAAGACAAGTAGTGTAGAGATTTGTTTTAATGCTCACTAAGTTTCTAAAACTCTTAGTAACTGTAGTATTTTCTAACAAGGGTTATGTAGACATGAGGCATTTAAGTTGTTGGGGGAAGTTTTCAGCTGTGGATGAATCCACATTTGGTGCCATGACATATGTGTTCTTGTTAATGAAAGGAGATGTCAGTCCCTGCAACTGTGTGACTCACTAATGGGCCCTAATGGTTGGACAGAAGTAGAGCTATGTGACACAGAAGAATAAAAACAAATCTTAAAGTGAATTTTTGACATAACACCTTACCTAACCTAAACTGTATAGCAAACTATTGGTCATCTGAAATGATAACAGCTGTGGATATTAAACTGAGTCAGGATCACGGCTTTACTTTAGATCTTTATGAGGGTGACACCCTCACTGACTGAAGGGACAGTATTGCTGCAACTAACTAACAGTCTATTAGCTGTGTAGATGCATGCGTGTGTGCCCTTGCAGTATTGGCAGACATAAGTTAATGTGTGGTTATATTTGAACGACTAAGGAATGTGTTGACTGTTGACCTTGGCTAAATGGAAGCCATTATCTCTGCCTGCTGAGGCCCCCCTCCTCTGTTGAGCTGATAAATTAATGAGAGAAAACACCACTTACATCGATACTAGTGTCGCCAGCAGCCACGGAGAGAGGTACACAGTGGGATAAGGAGGAGGAGGAGGAGGAGGAGGACGAGGAGGAGGAGGAGGAGGAGGAAGAGAAGTAGAAGAGGAAAGAGAGAAACACATGGTGAGACAAATAACACTTGTAAATGTTTCTAGTGAGACAAGGGAATGCAACTGTTTATTTCTGCTTATTTGTTTAAGCATTTATTTCTGAATGAGTGTGCATTTTGAAATATAAAGGAAATACAGTCAATCAGTCACAACACAAAAACACATGAGCCAGTACTTTCAACTTAATGAGTTGTCTTACAGTGAGTAAACTGTCTGCAGTGGCCATTTTTGTGAGTTACTGAAAAGCAGTAGATTACAGTCCCACTTTACATTCTACAAAAATGGGTGGTAACCTGTCCACTTGAGGACACTTCATCTTGCATTCACACACCAGTGCTTGGGAGTGGGTGAACTGAGTACCACTAGGTTGAAAATTACTATACGAATTCAAGATAATTACCATTTCTGAGCTCTCAAATTTTCTTGTTTGATAACCGATCCTTACCGATTTCACTGAGTCTTTTAAAACATTGTTCTTGCTACTAGTCTTCTTTGGAGATTATCTGGAATGCCCCCTGTTTTTGTGGGCCGCAGATAGACTGTCTGTTGTTGGACTCACGTTATACTTATATTATTATGTACTCTATATTTTCAAGAATCTGTATTTAAATTTCATTAAAAAATAAAAATAAAAATAAAAACTTTTTAGAGATAATGAACAGAAATATTTATTTAAATATTAAATAACACCCCCCAGCTAGTAGAGCTTTTTTAAATCAAGAGAAGGCAGAGAAAGAACTGTGGTGGACAGAATATTTTATTTGAGCCTGGGACCATTTAGTCATGTCGTCCCCCCTCAGTGCAGAGTAACTAGAATTAAATTGGCCATGTACTGATTTGTGTTGAAAGAGAGCAAACATTGGCTACTGTGCTCTGCTGGGTGGCACACAGGAGCAAATATCTTGTAATGATGACAAATGTGAATTCTGGGTATATCATGTGATAAGGAGTGGCCCCCACACCACAGTCTCTCACACCACGATCAACCTTTTTTAGGACACTGTGCTACTGGCACCAGGCAATAATTTCTAATCATTTGAATTTCAAATAGTTTATTACTTGTTGTGGTTTGGTGTATTCTGTATTCAAAACATTCGCTGCTTTCACTATGCCACTGTATCCATTACAGCTCATTAGTTCACATGAGCAAATACTGTCTGATACACTTATAAAAGCAACTAAATAAGCAAATGGAGTCTACATTTACACATGAGCATGTATATATCAACAGGCAAATGTGAGCGAGCGTGTGGTAAAGTGACATGGTAATTAGCACTAAAAATCACTGGCACAATGAAAAAGAAAAAGTTCAGCAAGAAACATGACAAGCACATGATGCATTACCAAACGGGATGGAACTGTCTGGCAAAGCGGTGGAGTGAAGACCAGGCTACTCTCAGGCTGATGAGTAGTGGAAACAGTCGCGCTTCGTCAGCTGAAGTCGTCAGGACCACGCCGCCTGCCACACACGTGGTCTAAAGGAACAAAAAAGGAAAGGCATAAAAAAGTAAGAGCAACAAAATATAAACAGAAAAAAGGATTTGCACGGCTAGATTCTATAAAAGAGAGCATACCTGTGGTGGTAATTACCAAGGGAATGGATATACTTGATGTAGTAGAGGGGGGAGGACCAGGAAGTTGGATGAGGAGAGGTGACACGATGAAGAGCGACAGTTCAAGTCCTGATTAACCCGTTCTGTCTGGCCACTGGTCTCAGGATGGTATCCTAGTTATAAGCAGGTCTAAGCTCCTGGCAAAAGCCTTTTAATGCCTGGGAAGAGACCTGGTGGTGAGATGTCTTACTGCAGGCACAAACTGAGCGGTATGTTAGAGACTTGGGTGACATGCCAACTTGGAAGCATGCTACCAGCACTGGAGACCTGGGAGACCTGGGAGAGGGCTGTCAACACAACTGATTTAGGGGACGAACAGTAGCTTCATTTGAGAAGGGGGGCACAGATAGTCCATAGTGTGTCCATAGTCCATGAGTGGAAGAAGGTATTTGTTCCTGACTGTAGTGTTATTGCACAAAAGACAAATTAAAACAGAATCAAAGTAGCAGATTTGGGAACATCATGACTTTTATATTCTCTAGTATGGGTCAAGTTTCCCCACAAACCAACTGAATTAGGTGCTTCGTGCAGGTAGATGCTCTTTCTCTCCAAAGCCCAGCGTGGGATAACCCTGATGACATTATTATGGCATCATCAGAAGGACCTGTGCAAGTATTTTCACACACATGGTACTCTCCATACGCTTATGTGTAAAAGTGGTGGATGGTAAGTTGAGTGGACAGTCAGTTTATTGCTGATGTCTGTGCTAAGAACAAAGAAGTGAAACCAGTGTGTACTAATGCTCGCAAGAAGGTTGCAACCACATGGCAAACTAACTCGTTACAAATGAACAGTATAGTATCCACAGTCTTGGATTGAATGTGCCAAAGCAGAGGCATGCAGAGGTCGCTCAGGTCAGCCAATTGTAAGGCTGCATTAACACAGAGCACCACTTTTTTTTTTTACCAACTTTAGTTAACTGCTTTAGGTTCCCTGACATAACCATAAAATGCTGAACAATGTCTTTCCGTTAATCAGACAAGTGGATTATTCACAATTATTATGGTGAAAAGATTGCAGTTAGAAAAAGTGACTATATTCAATGTGTCATGTGTGACTTCCTCATTATGTTCCTCATTACACTGTTTTCGAAATACATTTATCGTTAGAAGCTGTATAAAACCATGGGATAGGGGTCAGGACTATGATCAGGCTTAAGACTTTCCTTTTTGACAAAGCTTATCGTTAGAACTGGACTTAACCATCCCTTATTTATGTTGCTGTAGATCTTGGCTGCTGCAGGACGATGCAGTACACTTTCTGTTTTCTGGCACCAAGCTCCTGTTCTCCCCCGCCCCCTCCATCTTCTTGTGAGGGTCTCTGGAGTGCTGTATGTCAGACCTGTGGAGTTCCAAACTACAGGACATTATTGCTGTTGTGGTCTCATCAGCCTGCCCAGTCTTCATTGCCTCCTGCAGTTGTCCACTCCTAGGACGATCACTCCTTGTCCTCTCCTAGATGAACAATTCTCCAACCAGCCTATGATTCCTCTTATACTCTCAGACAGTCACATAAGATCTTCATCTATAACTTGTATTATTAGATTCTATTGTATCTATGACAGAAATTTGTTTATTTTCTTCTCCTGTTCTTCTTTTCTCTCTCTGTTTGCTGTTTCCACCCGGCTGGCCTTCAGCAGATGGGTCCTTTCATATGAGCTGGGTTCTGCTCAAGGTTTCTTCCTGTTAAAAGGGTCACCATTGCCTTCACGCTGCTCTGGAGGTTTCAGGCTGTTTTTTGTAAAGCGTCTCTGTATAGTTATTGACACTGTGCGAATTGAATTGAATTGAATTGAATTGAATTGAATTGAATTGAATTGAATTGAATTGAATTGAATTGAATTGAATTGAATTGAATTGAATTGAATTGAATTGAACCGAACTGAACTGAATTGAACAACATTGAATTGAATTGTCCACTGTCCAACACAAGTACAAACAGAGAGGGGAATGGACGGACAGAAGGTGTAGGACTGAGGTTGAGTACTTTGACTGGACAAAACCACAAGTGGAATAGAACAGAAGTGGAACTTCAAGATGTGTTTCAATATTTGTGGGATCAGTGTGAAAATCAATGAATCTAAATCACATGAAGCATGCAATGGGCCTATTGAAGCATGCCTCTACTTTAAACTCCACTGCACAGTCGACACAACATTTTAACCATATAGTCCCATAAAACCTTTTTTAGCAAACCAACACTATATTTACTTTAGAAGACTCTTTCAAGTTTGTGCATAGGCCACTGTGTGTGTGTTCCCATCAAATAGGCAATAGATAAATAATCTGTGAAACAGTCTCTGATATCAGTATGTCTTTCTTTCACTTTTCCAAGTATAACTGCTGTAATATGCGCTGGAGATGCTTAGTTATCCAGGCCATGGAATATCTAAAAACTAAACCAAAACAAAAACATTTAGATTCTTTTTAGGATACAAAAAGGTTTACTAAGACAAATTTTCCAAACTTCAGTTCAGGAAAAGAGTATACAGAATTTGTATTGTACTTTTATAACAGTTTCCCACTGTTTGTTTTCTTCCACTGAATTTGCATTTAAATGGTAAATCATTGGGAGTAAATGGGAGTTCAGTGTTTTGCTCAAAGACACTTGGGCAAACACATTTGATCCATCCACTAACCCTCTGGTTTGTGGAGAACCCACTCTACCTACTGAGCCACAGCCGCAAACCAGTAAAGATAACACTGTAAATCATAGCTAATCATACCATCATGTATTAAGACTGTAAGACTAATCAGGCTGAATCAAAATGGTAACTTTTTTTTTTTGTTTTGTTTTTTTATTTTTTGTTTTTTGCCTGTGTATGTGTTTCATTATGAATCATGATTTCAAAGCACAAAGAGTCACAGTTCAAACAGAGTAAACCAGTGGTTCCTTGTGTTGCAATAAAAGTGACAGCAAAACAGTACTTTCTTGCCTTCCCTGTTAAGCTGTTAAAATGATATGCTATGTAAATAGTGATGAGTTCCTTCTTGGGAATGTGAAGGGATTTTGATTCATTCTAAATGCAATGGAAAATACAAGTCTTTATCCAGCACCCACCCACCTAGCACATTAGTAGATTTGTTTTTATATTGTTTCTAAAATGTCACTTGAGCTCAAAAAGGGCCTTAATTCAGTCGGATGTTTGCAACATTTGGCCATAACTATTTATTATCAGTTTGTGTGCTCTGCCAGGTCAGCTTGTTTGAGCAGCTAATCGTTCAGATGGGCTCTATCTAAATTGGATGGTGAGGCAGAAAATCCTGTACACTTTTAACTAGCATGTGAATACTTTTAAAACCTCCCTATCTTCCATTTGGATATGGCCTAATTGAAAAACAAATAGTACACTTGAGTGCACCCATGAATCAGTGAGTGATATCTCCTTAGCTGCCAGAGGAATGAATCTTTCAGCTGGAGCCCTCCTCCCCTCTCCTGTTTTCCTTTGCTTCAAATGGCGTCCCTCAAGCATTATCTTTTGGATTATGGTTTTGGGGTTTAATGTCTTGATATGAATCCTTTTCACGCACACAGTAAGTGGTTTCTGGGACAACTCTAAACTGTTGATGTACCAGATAGACTGCTGGGCAAAGCCAAACTGATGCTCTTCCCCCATTGAAAATGCATGAGGAGAAGATTTTTCAAACCAGGAAACTCATTTGAGTTGCTATTAAAAGAGCTGGATGAAAACAAATAGCATATTTTGTGTTTGGGAAATATAAATGAGCAGTCACGGTTGTCGATTGTAACTTTTGCTTTTTGCGGTACGTTTGGGCTCCAATCATTTAATCAACATTTTCAGTATAATAATAATAATTATTATTATTATAATAAAATATAATAGTAAAAGTTGTTGTTAACCCTAACACTAACCATTTACAGTAAAATATATAACTTTACCAGTGGTATATTGGGCTAAACACAGCCTTGCTTATTCCTGAATACATGTACAAATACTGAGACAGTACCTCATGCAGCATTTATTATTAAGTAATTAGTTATTTTTATTAGTTTGACCCTTTATAGGGCACTCATAACCTCGAAATCTCAACCCTAGTGTTATTGTAGGTCAGAAGAAGACTTTTTTACCTTTGTGAAATTTTCCTAAATTTGTCATTTTTTAGACCATTAGAACGTAAGTGCTGATTCAGGCGTCTGTCAACATTCATGTTAGACAACATAAGGACATTTCTTCATCTAATAAAGCAGTTACGCTCAACATTAATGCAGAGGTGGACCTTGTAGACCACATTTGACCCTGATTTGACCAGGGATTGTTGCCTTGATTTCTCTGGTTGGCTGGGAACCACATGTTTCTAAATGCAACAGTGCTGAATTGTACTTAATCCCAAATCTACCACATGCTCATTTTTGATTTAAGCACCATATCTATTTTAAATCTAAACATATGAATGAATGAATGGATGAATGAATAAATGAATGAATGAATGAATGAATGAATGAATGAATGAATTAAATAAAAGCTATGTATTACTTGTGTTTTGACACTGACAAAATCCATCTCCTGCGTTCACTGGGGCAGCAGCCTCAGCAGCAGCAAGTCCAAACAGCTCTCTCCTCAACCATTCCCACCAGGTCCTCTGGAGGAATCCCCAGGCGTTCCCAGACTACACGAGAGATGTAATGCCTCCATTGTGTCCGGGTTCCGCCCCAAGGTCTCCTTCCAGTAGGACATGCCCAAAACACATCTCCCAGGAGGCGTCCATGGGAGGCTACCAAGAGCCAGCTCCCATAACCAAGGCTCAGACCACCAAGGCCCCCTTGGTCTGCTGCCTGGTCCACGGTGCTTCATGCTCCTCCTACAGGTGGTGGGACCAAAGGGAGTTGAACCCAAACCTCCAGTTCAGGCTGCAACAAAATCCTTTGTAAATTTACTGCGTCTCCACCTGTAGCCTATTCTTTTACTTCAGTTACTTTATCACTGTAACAGTTGAAGAATTCAAGAGAAATATGTAAATAAATGTAAATATGTTCAGGACATACATGCATCGTACAAGTTGCCAAGGGACAGGTCATCTGACACAAGTGCAGGTGCTGCTTTTGTAAGACAACGCATCCACGACTATGAATGATTGTGGTCCCCCAATTAGACAAGAAGTGCATAAAGTGTCTGTCAGGTTTCATGCTGTCTAGTAGGTCAACTGTGTTTTTATTGATACCTGTAATCTATATCATATATATATATATATAATATTAATAATATATATTATTATTATTTTAATCATGCAGTCTTTTTTTTCCACATTTGTTCACTCACAGTGTCCTTTGACCTCTGAGTCTCTCTGTCTCGCTGTGTGTTAACTGGTGTGGAAACTCCTTCTCCACCGTCTGCAGCAATGCAAGGTCAGTGATGAGACCCAGAAGATTTGCCTATCAGTAACAGCACATGTTCTCCTGTTCAAAAACAACAAGCTATCTAAGACCACACGTGTGTCAGCAGGGCGTATGACTGCACTGCTTTACTGAACACTGTCTGAGTGTTTATGTGAAGTGTGCACAAGTGTGCATGTGCATATCTCAGCATCTGTTTCACTTCCTAATTCTAAATGAACATTGGGCAAATTTCACAATAAGTGCAGGCAGACTGGATTATTATACATTTGATTAAATTATGTGTGCATTTATTTTTAATATCTGTGTATTTATAAATACTGTATACACATAAGGACCTAGCTGTGTACTAGCTCTGAAAATAGTTGCATATGGAAAAAAAAAAAAAAAAAAAAAAAACAGCGTGGGACGACACAAATATTCTTTTCCATATTCAATTCATTAAAGTCGTCAGCTCCTTTTAGTCTTTAGTCTACAGAGGCCAGACAAAGATCATTGTCTTTGTTTGACTTCCTCTTCTTAGTGTTTGATAAATCTGCGTGGCAGGATGAGCTTGACCTCTTCTTTCAGAAAAAAACGGTTAAGAGGTACAGAGCACTCCTCAGACATGCAGACAGTCTACACTGCAAACAATCACAGGTCTGCAGGGAATGCGGTTCACCCTGCGGGCTACAGCTCCACTTTGTGTCAAGGCACTTTTAAATGATTTAATTGAATTATGTATAACCATCCATATGTGTTTGTAAATTGTGCAAATAAAGTAAAAAAAGAAAGAAAAAAAATTTAAATGTTTTGCAATGTCTGCAAGCCAGTCACTCACCTCAACGTGATTGAGCATTTCATTTGCTGAGGACAAAACTAAAGGCAGAAAGAGGCACAAACAAACAACGGACATCTGCTGCAGTGAAGGCCTGGCAATGTATCAGAAAAGTGGAAATCCATTCTTGGGTGACATCTACCTACAAGTCCCAGAAACAGGATAACAATTTATTTTTGATTAGGGTGATTTGTCCAATTGTATGTGAGCACCTGAAAGTCCCCTGAAAGACAACTGCATATCAAAATAGCTGCATTTCTAATTACACATTTGTTACTTGGGTATCCTCAAATTAAAACTGTACGTCTGCCCTTTAATTCAGTGTTCAGTTCAACTTTAACTTAAATACATGGCAAAACAATTGAAAAAAATAACAAAGGAAAGGAAGGAAAAATAGTTTTCCTCTGAACTGAGATATTGTGCTAACAGGGAGAATGACACAGAGAGAGAAACAAAATACCCATCAAATTCATACTTGCAATATTTTCCAAACTGAAAAAGAAGGAAAAAATAGGCGGAGAGATGATGAAGAAAGCGTTGTGTATACAAGTGTTAACATTCCTCCTGGTTCTCAGTAAAAACCTGTCCACTTGAAGGAGACAAGAGAGGGAGCTGACAGCCTTGAGTGGCTTTTGTCTGCTTAACAATTTTCTTGCATGGATTTGTGTCTGTGAGAGAAACCGTACAAGAGAAAGTTAGGACAATTGACTTGAGGATTAAGATTAGAATTGGGTTACTGTTAAAGATATGATAAGGTTTTGAGGATGTCTCCAGGAAATGAATGTAAACAAATGCAAATTTTCCAAAAATTACCTGTGTGTGTATATGTACCTGTGTGGTTGTGTGTGTATGGGTGTCTGTGTGCATGTGTGCAAGAGTAAGTGGTGAATGTAACTGAGTCAACTAGACTCTGAGACACTCAAACAGTCATCAGAGCCTTTTGTTTGAATGACAAGACCTCTTCAGAGACAAATACACCCACTACCTAATAGATTTTCAAATCAGAGACTCTTTTATGACTGTTACTTCCAAGAGCTCTGTTAAAAGATGCTACCTTGTGACAGAACTAACATAAAAATATCAGCAGAACAACAGTTGTTCAGTACAGGACTTTTGCCTGGAGAAAGACATGATAAAGAACTAAATGCATCAAGAAATTTGTGGTTTCTCAGCACACGCCTTCCATTTTTACTATACAGGACTTCACATCATTTGGGTAAAAACATTACAGTAGTTGTGTGATAATGATGTAAGAACATTTAAGGAAGTAATTCCATACCTCAGTCCCATGTGCCAATACAAATAAGGACACTTGAACTTTACTCCTGCACAGGTTGATTATCTTCTGTATATCTAAATCTTCTATCTATCTTCTGTATCTGATATTTGATATAACAATCATATGACAATCGTGACACTTGTTGCCCTCTGAAAAAGAAGGCCATGAATCGTAAAAGCTAGCTCTTTGCCAGAATTTGCAAATACTTTAAAGCAGACTACATGACATTTGTAAAGAAAGTGCTATTATGTGGCCTTACAAGTGTCTGTGGGATTTTATTGGTATTTGTACAGCTTTTCTCCTACAGATCTCTCAGACCTAAAAAATTACTCAAGAATTACTAAACCATCAACAATACTTTCAGAATTAACAGTGCAAATTAAACTCATGGTGCAGGCTTACTTGTGATTTTAAAAGTAATGAGAGGCAGAGGCTTCAGGTTACCAGGCTTCTCTCCTGCAGGATGGGCGTTAGGCTCTTAGAGTTACAGTTAGTTCCTGAAAATTCCTAAAAATTTTAATCTGAGCCTATCTGGCTCACATGACTGTAGAACATCCTTCAGTTATGTCTTCTAGGTAATGTTTCTAGTTCTGTAGTGCTGTATTCTCCACTTCATCATTCTCAATTGTCGTATACACAGGCTCATTTCCCCATTGGTCCCATAAACTGTACATTAAGATAATGTTGCAGATTTTTAATGAATTTGCATGGAGTAGCTCAGGGGAAATTGAACAGGTATTACAAGTATATTATAGAAACATTCATATCGCTCTATGTTTGCAGTTCAAATCCAGGAGAAAACTAAAATTAAATGGCACCAATGCAAGTTTTGGACTTGTGTTTTTGTGGATTGTGTGTACCTCACACAGACTACAATGGTAATGGGTGGAGGATCACCCACATTTAATAAAATATCGATTTAGACATTTCTGCACAATTAATTATGTTTTGATGTTTGGTAGATCAAGGAAAACAAAATAGTGCGATGTGGGTGTACTTGTTCCCAAAAGAGGTCTGCCTACAAGTGAGAACAATTGAAAAGCTTGGCGACAGATAAACAGTAGCTTTAAAACATTCTCTGTGGCTCCACCTGCAGGCTAACACCAGTCAGTGCTACTGCTTTATGAGGATATGAGGGGATATGATAGGTCAAGTTTGTTCTAGTTTTGCCGCTTGCTCTGAGTGTGCTATTTGGAGTGAAGGGACACAATTGCGCAGACAAGAGGGAAATATCCAGGTATAATGATTACATAACTTTTATTTTATTCAAAACCTTGAGTGCTGCTTATTGTTTCTGATTGTTTGCATTTGTGACGTAGGTGATCAGATAACTCAATTTTTTGTCCCCCATGCCTTGTTAGAGCAAACCTTTTTTATATAATGCTAAATCTAGTATTTACAGAACCAAACAGATGAATGAAAATGGGAAGCGTACCAAAGTTGAAACTGAACCATACTACAGAATGCATAGCTGGATTCAGCCTTTTTTCTTAATCTGAAGAGAATCAATACAACTGTCAGTTGCTCCCAATTCTAATAACAACTAAAACAATGAGAAGCACGTGGCAGAGACAATATGGACAGAGTATGTAGAACACAATAGACCAAAAAAAGAAAAGAAATAATAATTACTAAGGTCATAAAAGACACTCAACAATAACGTGTTGACATACATTCCTTTTAACAATGCATTTTTTTTTCCAAACAAGGAAATAATGTGTGTATGTTTTGTGACTTGACCCTTGGCTTACCAGTAGATTGGGAAATCAGGAAGTGATCAAGTAGTAGTGCCGTGAATGCAAGCTGAAACCTCCCTTAAACAGAAATGCAAAGAAAAGGGTCCTCTGAATGGTAAGCCATGTACCAAAGACCTGCAAGATGATTCTGCCAACAAGAACAATGTTGATGTAAATCAAGCCACCACTGGAGTATAAGTCCTGAATACCACCAATAACACACAACCAATGACAAGAGTCCTCTTCCAACCCACCAATTTATCATTGTTTTGAATTGTTGCAACAACAATAAAATGTATTTGCACAAATCAAACACAGCTGTATCATTTTGATAGGAGCAACAAACACACAAAAAATATCCCTTTAAGGTTTATTTAGAACATACAAAAAGTGTGCGTAATTTGTGATGCTATGGAAATCATTTAATTAATTGCATTTATTACATATTTTAATCCTTAGAAAATAGTGATGAACAATGAGAGCTAAGTGAAATATTGACAGGGTTTTGAATAGCATGCTGATGTAGAAGGGGAAATAAAGGGTAAGCACTGGTACTGTTTTTTGCTAAGACAAGTAACATCTTCCTCAAGCAGATTCTTGAATTAAGGCAATATCAATCCCCTTTCTATGGAGCAAATCCAAACAACTTTTTCATTTACAAGAGAGATTAAGCCCTCGAAAGTTCAGAGTTAATATATTTAATCTATCCATAACTCATTGATAGGATAATGCAACGTAAGCCTTGACAAGTAGGATGTAAATAGGCCAGACAGATATAGGGTCTGGTGTACTCAACCCTCCACTCTTGACAGACACGTTGAACTTGCCACGCTTATGGACCTCTGCATCCAGCCCAGGATAGGAGACAGAACAGCATTGGTCTGGTCACCTCAGCTCATCACTTAAGCACCAAGTCTGCTTTCCATTCCTCTTCATTTGCTACACCTGTCTCTTTTAACCTAGAACCCATGAAGATGGGTTGCACCAAGCTCACAATGGAGGAAAGAGATTGTTTGGAAGGGGAATCTCTATGATGTATTGTCGTCAACCTGAAAATTTAATCTCTTGCTGCCCAATAAAAGGCAGGGCTTATGCATGCTGCAGTAATATGTTCCTCCTTGAGATTGTGCCCCCCTTTTCCAAGCGAAGCTCCTCCTTTCATATACTTGGGTGCAGATGCCAACCCCATGGTAGAGAGCTTATCAATCCAACTTGAACTCGAAAAGTTTCCTCTTGACGTCCCAATCCCTGGCAAAGCCTAGAGTGGCCATCTTCTGGGGTCACTCACCACACTTCTTCAGTTGCAATGTTATTCTTGGGTAATCACCCCGAAACCATCTGGTTTCACCTCCTGCCATCGTCTGACATCCCTCTGATCCTGGACTACCATTGGCTCCAACGAGGAACTCCTGCCCCCAGGTATGGCTCAAGGTCTCCTTTGTACACCAGTCAACACACATCAGTTACTGTCATGACTTGTCCGGCATTCCTGTCAAGTACCACGACTTCAGTCCCATCCCGAACGAGAGGCCATGATGACTTAAATAAATGGCTCCCTGGCTTCCAAAATCATCGTCCCATCATCATTTCATGCTGTGGCCGAATTCTTCTTTGTGGAGAAGAAAGACAATACTGATAATTGATTGACATCACCATTAAAAACTGGTACACACTCCCCTTCATCTTAGGCTCAGGTCTTCATCAGGTTTTTACCAAGTTTGACCTCCGGAATGCCTACTAACTTGTTTGCAACAGAGAGGGGGATGAGTGCCTTCAACACTCTCTCGAGATATTATGAATACTTGGTATATGTACTTGATCTTAATCTTATGTTCACTCTTCTTTGTGTTCAATTCTTCTGAAAGTGGAAAGTGTCACTGTGCTCATCTGAAATCTGAGTTAAAGGTGTGTTGCTTGAGCATAATTTGAGACGTCACAAGTTAGGAAGCCAGTCTTTAGGCAGCACAAATGGGTTGTTAAAAATTGAAGCTTTGAATTGAAAATGAACATTTGGTAATGCAGGAAGCATATTGTGGCAAGGGGAGAAGGTGTCAGAGTAGAATACTTTAAAGTTAAATTGAACATGGAGAGCATTTTGCCTCAGCAATGTAGAATTCTAGGAGCATTTGGAAGAATGAGCACATGATTCAGTTATACAGGTGATACGTTGGATGATCAGAGATCAGAGATCTTTTCAAACCGTTATGGCTGTGTCACTAACATTTTACACTGTCTACATCATTATTATTGCTGGAATCTGGTGACTTGACAAAAGTAATTCATAGTTCATAGTTCGGAACTCTGGCTAAGTACATCTGCAACTGTGCTGGCCTACTAAGGACACAGAAAGTTGGATAAACTTGTGCAAATACTTAAATGACCAGCTAAAAGAGTAACATGCTATAACATGGCATATTTCCCCACTGTGGGATTAATTAAAGGATTATTTAATTTTATCTTATTTTACGATAGGCTACTGACTTACAACACAACATTCTTAAAACCAACCCTGGAAGTTATTATTTGTCTCATTTTGTTTTTAGTTTGTTGGTAATATAGTGAATTTTGCTAAATACGTTCAAGTGGGATTTCGTGGGCCATGACCTTCTGTGAAACATCTGGATAACATCCCCGATTTAAGCAATCCACCGTCTCTATTCCAGGATGTCCTTCAGCGGTATTTGTTTGGAGGGTAACTTACAATGGAGGTCAGCAGTTACATAGAACCCTGTCCTCCTGACAGACACAGGAAGTTGTCAGGAAACTGGCAGAGCATGGAAAGGAAGAGCACATGGAGAGAAGAATGGGCACAGTGACAGTTCACAGAGGAGCCTCACTTGTCCCTCTTCAAAAAGGATGGGCTATTTGGTTAACTCGGCTAAAGAAAATTATTATTAAGGTTTGTAGAGCTGATGCAACACAGTATTTGCATCATTAACAGAGTTAAAATTCCACTCATAGTTTACAGTGAATCAAACTTCCACCATAGTCCTGTCTGATCAGCACACAAAGTGTGATAAACTGCTTGGAAATTATTTCTTGTCCCATTAAAAAGTAAACTTAAATAATAAACATGAATATAATAAAACGTCTCCATATCATGCTCCTTGAGAAATAGGAAGTTTCAAACCAAAAGAACAGGGTGAAGATCCCTGAAATAATTTTCCTGCTACTCATATTACATATAATTTAACATGTTATGCCATTATACTGTATATAATAATAATATATTTTAATAGCTAAACGAAAATTCCTTCTCAAAATCTGAGGTACCCTGGGTGGGTGGCCCATGTCAGTGGGTGATAGCAGTAAGGTAGTACTGCATTTTACAAATAACATTTTATAGGTTAGTACTTTCTGTTTCGAACAGTAACTTCTTAATCACGGTACTCCTCTTTTTATGATGATTTCATTGTTATGACCATCATGACCCTGTGGTCAATCACTGTGAGAATAAAAATGTTTTCTCAACGCTTGAGACATGAGAGGCTGTCTAATGTCTGTATGATTTTTCTACCTCGTACAAATCAAAATGCTTTACACTCATGAACAGAAGTTGTTGATAGTCAAGGAGTTCTAGATCATGTGATAAATCTGAAACTCCATGTCTCTTCACTTGCATAGGCCAAGGCTCCAGCCTCTGTCTATCTATTGCACAATACGGCGCATATAGCAAGCATAAGCCTCTGTTCAGCTCTTCCTTAACCGGTATCAGCAGGCCTTTTCCAGCAAAGCTGACACTCATGAATACGTGCTGGACCTACTGAAGACAGTACTTGTTGTTGTGCCAAGCCACTTCTGCTACGTCATGGTTCCCATGGTTCTTTGTTTTTTTATCATGAAGACAGGATATTGAAGAAGAGAACAGGAAGAGTGCAACAGACATATGAGACACCAGAGGGGAGTATTGCTGTAAGACCTTGAATGAATCAACAATTGCTTCATCACTGTCAAATCTGTCAAGCTATCATATGCACCTCACAAGAACTTTTGGCTGAGGAAACTTTTATTCACATCTATTTATAATGAGAAAACGGTGAGGTTACTAAAACTAAGTGCACTCCAATGTTTTTAGTTGAAGGGTGAGCTATGTACATTTGTGTACTGTAATAAGCTTCTGGCATGAAATGTATCACCATTTTTGCAAAGTCATCCAGCTCTTGCCAAAGTAGCCTATTACCTCTTTAAAGGAATCAAGAGTGAGGGAATCAAACCAAACAAGTGTTAACAATTTACCTTTAAAATTTTTTTAAATCCTCATACAGCAGACATTGCCTTTGTGTACTTTGTGAAAGAAATGTCTCTGAAAGGAAGTGTGTGTGCACACATTTCATTTGTCATCTTATATTTTTATATACATTCTGTCTCCATTGTGTATTACCAAGCCATCTGTGCGTCCGTTCCTACAACTCTACACATTCCTATACTGCTGTGTGTGTGTGTGTGTGTGTGTGTGTGTGTGTGTGTGTGTGACTCACTTCTTGTTTTCTGTGGGCTAATGAGGAAACCACTGCACCGACACTGACCACTGCACACTGTCAACCACTGCATCCTTATATGAGTAAAGTCACTTTAAGATGAATAGGAAATAGAAAAGGAAAAAGAACGTGATTTTGTAAACTTCAGGATGCCTTGCTCAAAATGTAGCACCAGAAGATTTAGTACCCCTTCTGTAGTACCATTCATTTCATCCCTTACTATTAAGTGGCTTGTTACACTAGACAGCTAGTAACTGCTACTGTGAGTATGCGCAGAGCATGCTCAGAGAGATTGTGGGTATTTCCACTTCTTGTCAACACAATAAAGTTCAAAGGCTAAGAGTACTCGCCCTGAGTCATCATTTAAACATTACATGGCGTCAATAATGTAGAGTTCAACGTTGACAGTGGGGCAGACTGCAGCATTATTTTACAACACATCAATGAAACACAACCTACGTTGGAATATTTGTATGTTGCATTGGACTGTCCAAAATGCAAATTCAAAAACTTCAAAATGAAGGACTGAACATTGTTACTACACACATGTTGAATGTCCAGAAGTCAATATCCTGCTTGAAAACATCTTTTGGAAATTAAAAATGGAGCAGTACCATATTCTGTCCCCATAACTCATGTAGTAGTTACCCTACTCCCTAAAATAAAGGATGAGATGGACAGAATGGGGCATGGCTGTCACAAGATTCTAGCAAATTCATTGGGAAAAGACACAAACCCATAACCTTCATCACATCATTTGAAAGATATTACTATCCCTGTCATTAGAAATCTCCAGGGCTCCAGAATTCTATCAAAGTGAAGACCACAAAGATCTTTCATGAATGACACAATAGTCTATTAAAAGACACCTGAAGCACATGAACAATGCCTCAAAGAGAGTACCTGTAAACAGACTCAGCTCCGGGTCCACATTTTCAACAACCATGGTTTCAGGCCTGACACCGAAAAGAAGGAGGCCATAAGCATTAAGCTGTTGCCCAACACCACAGAGGTTAAGAGGGTCATGGGCATGACACATTATCTGGGGCTTTCTCAAAGGTCAAACGATCATTGACAAAAGCTCCCACATTAGCCTTTTACAACATCAGAAAACCAACAGTTGTAAGTGCGGGTTCCAGCAGTGGTGAAATAGGAGGGGCTCTCCTACAGGACTACGAAGCACAACTATGGCAGGCTGAGGTATGAGCATGTTGAAAAGGAGTGCTTGTGAGATATATGAGACAGTATGACAGGACTTGCTCCTTTATTGTGACGGGGTTACCCTTCTCGAATGTCTGATGTCAGTGATACACAGCGGTCAAATGGGCATAGCGAAGTGGCCCTGTCGTAGAAAACAAAGTGTCTACTGACCAGGAATCAGAGAAAACACTGTCACACATGTCACTCATTCCAACTCCTTTTTCGTAGAGAATCTGGATTAGAGATGTGAGCTTCAGCAATTATCAAAGACTTCCATCATATCATGACAAATAACATTTCCCCCAGGCAAATGGCACAGCAGAAGGGCTGTGAGATCTGCCAAACATTTTTTGAAAGAAACAGACCCCTTGAAGCAGAGCAGTCCTCAGCATCTATATGGGCAACTGGTAGTCTACCCGGGAGCTACATTTTAGATTTCGTTATTATTTGACTCAGAAAATTATTTATTCTGCTGATAGACAGTTTAGTAAAATGCCCAGTAAGAGCTAGCAATACTGTCCAGTTCTTTAAGTTACTGTTAAAATCTATTACTGCCAATTGCTCTGCATGTTTCATTGCCCAAACTGAATGTTTTCCATGAATGTACTCTAAGGAAGGAAGGTGTAATGTAGCATGCTTAGAAAAGCACATTAGTTACTGCTGCACAGTGATAGCCTCTGAGAATAATGTGAGCATGCGCAGAAAGGCAGTTGTCAACACATTAAAGTTCGAAGGGTGAGAGTCCTCGGTAGCACTGAATGGTCATTAAAACATTACACACACAATACAGGTGTGTCTTGCTCAAGTGTCAAACTGCAAACCCCTTTAGGGACAACCTGCTCAGCCCATGCCTCAGCTCCACCAGACAGATGAGAGACTACATAGGTGACTTTCTATCTCTCAGTGGGGAATAACTGAGTGCATAATGCACTCTACGCAACACTTAAATCAAGACCCTAGAAAACGTTTTGAAAGGCCAGAGGAGCAGAGTTAATGATGAAAATTTCACAACCAAATTCCATTTCCTCCTGTGTTCTCATCATTATTGTTTAGTTCACTGACTTCATGTTCCTCTTTTTCTGCTAGAGTACACCAGTCAACAAGAAGTACAGTAAGATTATTATTCAAAGCTGTCATGATTGTCAAACTATCTATTTTCGATCACTGAAAAAGCACTGGGAAGGAAACAAAGACATCCAAAAATGCACATCTTCAATCAGTTTAGAGTCTAGAGTTTTCTTAAAAATGTGTTACCACTGAGTGTAACAGTGGTGAAACAACAATGGCGCAACCTGTAGTTGTGCCATTTTAAGCAGAGTGGGCTATGATGAAATTAAGTCTTCTATTCACGTCATATCCTAAAGAAACCTCTAACCAAACATTAACATTATAGATAAAGTGGTTCTGGAGAGAGTTCCGTAAGTCCTATCCTGCTGAAAGGTAGATATGAGTTTGACACAACTATAGTATGATTGTCTCCATTATGCCTTCATAGAGCAAAAGTAATAGCCTGAGGCATTATATCTCCATTTCTTTCAACCGCTTGGAACATTCTGAACATGAAGTAAAGTGGTAATGAGCAATTCAGATTTTGTTGGTCAAAGCTGGCTGTAACCTCTAGGAATGACTTGTGTTCTTCAAATTTGGAACAAATGTTCCCTTGAAGTCAAGGATAAACACAACACAAAACACACTTTTGGCCATGTAAACACAGCATGTTAGGAACATATTGAAGGAAACTGAGATTTGTCTCTGATGTTCAATTTGTCTCAAGGATGAAATTAGAAGAATATGGGGATTAAAAGCCAAGGTCACTGGGAACTCAGCAAACACATTTTTAACCAGAAATTGACTTTGACTTTCAAACAAAGCTAAAGCTAAATCAACTTTCAAACCACACTGAACCTCTCTGATTGAAGGTGATAATTTAATCAGCAATCTGGTTTATTCAGGAAAACAGTGATCATTCCGTTGCGTTACGTGTTATCCCACTTATCCAGGTCCAGGTCATGTGGTTAGATATACCAGACTAAGGTGTATTACATAGCAAATGATACCCCAGCACTGAAACATTTCCATTGTTGTAACAACTGTAGATTAAAAATCGACACATGCAAAATGAAACCACTGGAGTGAAGCTGTATCATGTGTTACTGAGAAAAACATTTCTGATATGGATACAAGTCACAGCCACACCATCAGACTATTCTTCTATTACCTACTATACATTTTGACCCAACTAAATACCATACCCAATAAATACCAAACCAGACAGTAGCTAGGAAGGTTGTGGTGTAACACAGAATTCCAAGCCAAAGAGCAGAAATCAGATGGCAGATGTTTTCTACAGGAGGAGCAGGAACAGGAAGACTGTAAACCGTAAAGCTGATAACAGATGTGTACATCTGTTTTGGGGGAGATCATTACAATATCTCAGTGTGCTATAAAGAAATACTGTCCAACTGAAAGATCACATACACATGTTTGAAACACTTGGAGACTAGGTATTCTGCTCCTGTTGTAGAATGTGTTTGATGATATCATTTAGTGTTTTCATTAGGTTTTTCTATGTTTGTTGATATATTTTCTGTGCTATGCTTATTGACGTTTTCATTAAGTAACTAGAGCATACATGTGAGAAACAAGAGGTACAAAACATCTCCTGGTTTGATTTCTATTCCTTTTTCACCGATAGATGTCATCAATTTATTCATTCAAGCATTGTCAGAAACCAAAAACCTCTACCACAATTTATTCCAGCCTGCAGTGGTGAATAAATTCTTCTTCCTTTTTCACTTGAAACAGAGATCAGCTCAAATGAATTTTGTTGGTCTCAAAGTTCAGTGAATCACAAGGTCTGTTTTTCCTGTTGCACCCTCTTTTTCTGCTGACCATAGCAGGTGCCCTGGAATTCATCGCATGCACATACACACGCACAGTAAAGTGGGGTTGTCCTTGAGTCCTTGCTGTCCTCTCTCACACACAACACCCGCAGATATTTAGTCATTTGTGTAGTATTAAGAGAGAAATGGCCAGTGACAGGGTGCATGCAGCTTTACCCAACCCCCCTAGTCAAGGTGAAAAAGAAAACAAAGAAGAAGAGAATGTTTTTGGGAATATTTTTGCAGAATTAGAGTCTGTGGACTTACCTCTCGGAACCACCTTAAGGTAAATCTTTGCGATATCCAAGCCATGTTGTCATTTTATTTTATTTCTCCTGCTAGCCACAAATGATGACAGGTTTATTAACCTATTCAACAAAATGAGTGATTGAAAATGTTGTCTTTTTTTTTTTTTTTTTTAAACGAAGGTGGTTTGTACCATTTCTTATTTTATGGAGAGATGATAATTGCTTCAATCACCGTATGTTGTTGTTGCTATGCCTGGCCGCATTGCATTACGTGGAGTGAAAGTTTGGGGATGCGCAATTCTGTTGTTCAGGATATGTGGAAACAGAAGTTGATATCGCGGAAATAATTCCATTTAAGTGTAGTGCGCCCCCCTCAGGCCAGACCTCGTTGTGACCTGTACTTTGCTGTAGCTGTAGCTGTAGCTGCAGCGACAGGCGTAACGTACACAACAATCATGGCAGAGAATGAAACCCTGGAGTGTATAACGGAGCACGAGAGGATTCTGCAGGAAATTGAGAGCACCGACACGGCGTGTGTCGGCCCTACTCTACGGTAGGAGACATGGGTTCTTAGTACCCCCTTAGCATTTGTAACCTCTCTGTGGCTGGTTGTATGTCCTATTGTTCCGCCGCTAGCCCTAGCTGCCCCAGCCAGCCACCGGCCAGCTAACGATTGCAGCGCTAGTCTACAGCCGACAGGCTGTTTGAATTGAGCACCAGAGCTAGCTGCCCTGTTAGCTTCCGCGCTAGCATCCACCATTGTTTGAGTTTGGCAATTTAATTCTGGTTTTGGAAAACTGAGTTCGTGTGGGATTTTTCAGGTGCCGTGTTAAGACCGACGGCTCGGTGACCTGTCAGAAACGTAAACATCGTTTGTGGGTGTGGCTGTGAGACATATATCACAGATGTCGTTGTGCAGACTGACGTTAGCTAGCAGGCAAGCAGGCAGGCAACAATTTCGACGAGTTGTTCAGCAAAAAAAAATGTGAAAATGTAAAATGCTCCGGCTTTCCGTTATGCTACGATAGGATGAGCCGCCGTTGCTTCATGTGGTTGTGGCTGTCAAAGGAGATTGATAGCTCTGAATTGAGATGCGAAATGGCTCCAGCTAACGTTCTCTAGCGCGCAGCACTGGCTACATTTGGTAATTATCTAGATTTGTAGCTAATTAGGGCCGCCATGAGTGACATTCGTTGGTCACTTGCTAATAAACTGATTTTAGCTTCGGCTGCATCCCTCCGCCTCTCTCTCTCGTGCGCACACACACAGACAGACATGCCTGTAGGCTGTGGATGCTTTTCAGCACACCTGGGGAAACCAGTCAGTATAGTTTGTCCTCAAGGTACGGCTGTCATCCCAGCTTATTTCACTTTCAGTGATTATATTAGATAGATAGAAAGATCGGTAATAATTATAATGTCAATAACAACTTGAGTAAATCGAAATGTGCCATCGTTTACAAGAAACACAAGTGATCAGGAATTAAACACCACGTAGCTATCAAGCGCAAGATCTTTCTGCCCAAAAGTTTACATACCCTTAGTTCTTACTAACATCAATGATTACTTACGTCGTGTCTATTGTGGCCTGTTCGATTTTTGTTCAAGTCTTGTCATTGTGTATTTTGGAACGGCCACTCTACATTTTTTGCAGAAAGGCCTGTATTTCAACTGACATTTTTAGCATTATGCCATGCCAGATGTTCCTTGTAGTTCTAGGTCTACTGGCTGTGTGTTGATATCGCATCAGTAGCACCCCCTTTTCCAGTTTTGATAGTCCTAATTTTCATTTCTAAGTTTTTCTTTACGTTTTTAGTTCCCCTTCCTATTTTTTAAAACTCAACTACCTTTCAAGGGTGACATTTTCCACCAAGATCATTTGAAGTCAGTTTTTATTGTTTAAAAAGTGCTAACATTTTATGCAGTAAAAAAACAACTTGATCTGACCCTGTATAAAAAAAAATCCCGCGGTATGTACATTTATGAGACGTTCAATTAACAAAATATCAAAGTTGAGACAAGTGGCCTAGTTGTACTGCACACATCAATTGATCAAGTGTTGCTATAGATGTGTATTACTTATTTAAATGTACTTTATGTGTAACTAAATCCACTTTGTACATTCCGTAGCAAGTAGGACAAGGCAGTAAATCAGTAAATTTCAGAGGAGCTTGCTGCTGCATTACATCCGTAGTTAGAGATGTAACAATATGAAAATTTCATATCATGATCATTGTGGCCAAAATTGTCATTATTATCACAGTATTGTTTGCTCAAAATGTTCAAACAGTTCTTATACACACACTGAAATCTTTTAACCAAATTTTATTTTGAAAAAAATATAATAATAACAATAATAATAATAATAATAATAAAAAAGAAGTACAGTGAACTTGAGGATGTTGTTGCCACAGCTAGCATCTCTGGGTTTGGCTGCTGCATCCCCACTGTGTAAATAATGGAAACAAAAATGTATGATGGTTATCGTCTGACTGAGACACATTAACGTTACTCTAAAAAATAAAAACAAAACATGTTGCAGTGTTTCCTTTACGATTTTTTTTTAACACGGAACGTTTTATTCTTCAAATTTTTTGGATCTGTGTCGGACTTCCTGTTTATTATTTATTTATTTTAAGGATCCCCATTCGAACCAAATCTGAATATTCATATTCAGACTTGAAGCTTAGTGCAGCGCCAGAGCAGAAACAGACCAAACTTTAAGTTATGTTAAATTTACTTAATTAAGTTTACAGGAGTAATGTAACACTTAAACTTCAGTTTCCTGTATTCACTCTCTCACAATGTAGTGTAAGTAAAAGTCACCATTAAGGATATACAACTTAATTCTACATGGATGGCTTTTCAGGCATACATATGGTAAATTGTTTTCCTTTTATGTAGCAATTTTCTACCTATTGGTACTCAAACTGGTTTGCAGTCACACACCAGTGCCACTGGTGCAACTAGGGGTTCAGCGTCTTCTCAAGTCTTGTTGCACATTCCAGGATTCGAGCCACTAACCTTCTGGCTCATGTACAATCCTACCTACTGAGCTACAGCAACCCCATATGAATGCGGCAAAACATGAACAGAACCTTAGCAAGTTTACTGATGACTTAAGAAAATGCAGACACACCTCTGTCATTCTCTATTCTTTCTAGTGGCTGTGCCATGTACACGACTTTCTTTCTGAGTAGTCATTTTACATGCAAATATATGAAAAATTCTAATGCAGCTCTTGTCTTCAGCTGTGTATGGTCACATACACACACCTGCCAGTTCTCTGTGATGAGTTAGTGACGCTTCCATTGAGTTGCTGGCATGTCTAAAGTTTTGCACATTGACACAGCTACAGCTGCTGAAGAGAATGAAATAACACAGAATAAAGCATGTCATACTTGTTTGCTTGTAGGGAAATGGTGTAGCAGGAATAATTACTCTGCAGCGTCACTTTAATGTAGAAGAATAATCATTTAACGTGTTTCACAGCTATATGAACACATTGTAGTGGAGAAAAAAAACATTCTGGATACTTTTTGATGATACATCCTATATTTGCTATGGAAGTATCCTTTTGTAATATTTTCATGATGAATGTTTCTTGGCACTTTATATTATTCACATAAATAAACAAATTATGTGCATAAACACATATATGTTGTGTATTTGTTATCAATCTTGTTTGCCATGTAGTTTTAGTGATTTTTATTTTTATTTTTTTAACTTTGGTCTTCTGTTTTTGTAGAAATAATTGATTAAATCGTAAAGGATCCATAACATAAAAACACAGACATTTTACTTTTTGGCCATATCGCCCAGTTTTAGTTTATGGCATTTTATATGTTAAGATATATGCCAATCAGGCATAACATTATGACCACTGACAGGTGAAGTAGATAACTTGCATGGTTCCATGTCTGTCTGTGTCATGTTGTGTTTCCTGTTTTATTTTGTTAAGTTCTGGTGTTCCTGTCTGTGTTCCTTGTTTGTCTCTTGATTGGTTATTGGTTTCACCTGCGTTGATTGTCCTCATGTGCCTCACCTGTGTCTTGTCATCCCTCAGTCCTCATGTGTATATATAGCCCTGCCTTTCCCTTTGTTCCTTGTCGCGTCGTTAATGTTAGCTCCATGTCCTCATGCCATGTTCCATGTTTCCTCGTCCTTGTTCCACGTCATGTTCAATGTTACCTTGCCGTGTTTGATGGTTCTTTTGTATTTTTGGTTTTCCTGCTGTGCGCAGCGGTTTTTGTTAATTATTAAATACCTTTTTGTTTTGGAGATCCTGCCTCATCAGTAGTCCTGCATCTGGGTCCTCACCCCAACCTCCCCAACTCCCCCTTCTTGAGAGAACGACGCAACCAGTATGGACCCAGCAGACTTTGTTTTTGGCAGAAGAAATGAGGCGAGTAATCGCGTGTTACCAAGAGCGTGTGCTCGGGAGCGGGCTCTGGCTCATGCCAGAGTTCCAGCCCCGTTTTGAGGGCACTCGCCTGGCTAGGAGGGCCCCGACTGGGAGGCATGGCCCTCTTGGCCGCCCGGGGTGCAGACCTGCAGTCAGGCAGCCCGGGACCCGGCCGCCCGCACCTCCTCCAGTGCCTGCGCCCCGTACCCGGCTGCCCGCAGCGCTCCCAGTGCCTGCGCCCGGACCCGGCTTCCCGCAGCACCCCACATTCCAGTTCCTGAGGAGCCGTTTGCTCCCGTCGTCCACGTTCCAGTTCCTGAGGAGCCGTTTGCTCCCGTCGTCCACGTTCCAGTTCCTGAGGAGCCGTTTGCTCCCGTCGTCCACGTTCCAGTTCCTGAGGAGCCGTTTGCTCCCGTCGTCCACGTTCCAGTTCCTGAGGAGCCGTTTGCTCCCGTCGTCCACGTTCCAGTTCCTGAGGAACCGTTTGCTCCCGTCGTCCACGTTCCAGTTCCTGAGGAACCGTTTGCTCCCGTCGTCCACGTTCCAGTTCCTGAGGAGCCGTTTGCTCCCGTCGTCCACATTCCAGTTCCTGAGGAGCCATTTGCTCTTGTCGTCCATGTTCCTGAGGAGCCGTTTGCTCCCGTCGTCCACGTTCCAGTTCCTGAGGAGCCGTTTGCTCCCGTCGTCCACGTTCCAGTTCCGGACCCGGTCGCCCGCAACTCCCAGTGCCTGCGCCCCGTACCCAGCTGCCCGCAGCGCACCCAGTACCTGCGCCCCTGACGTGGCTGCCCGCAGCGCACCCAGTACCTGCGCCCCTGACGTGGCTGCCCGCAGTCCTCCCAGTACCTGCGCCCGGAGCCGATCTCCCGCAGCACCCCACATTCCAGTTCCTGAGGAGGCGTTTTCTCCCGTCGTCCACATTCCAGTTCCGGACCCGGTCGCCCGCAACTCCCAGTGCCTGCGCCCCGTACCCAGCTGCCCGCAGCGCACCCAGTACCTGCGCCCCTGACGTGGCTGCCCGCAGTCCTCCCAGTACCTGCGCCCGGAGCCGATCTCCCGCAGCACCCCACATTCCAGTTCCTGAGGAGGCGTTTTCTCCCGTCGTCCACATTCCAGTTCCCGAGGAGCCGTTTGCTCCCGTCGTCCACGTTCCAGTTCCCGAGGAACCGTTTGCTCCCGTCGTCCACGTTCCAGTTCCCGAGGAACCGTTTGCTCCCGTCGTCCACATTCCAGTTCCCGAGGAGCCGTTTGCTCCCGTCGTCCGCGTTCCCAAGGAGCCGTTTGCTCCCGTCGTCCGCGTTCCCGAGGAGCCGTTTGCTCCCGTCGTCTGCGTTCCTGTTGAGCCGTCCGCTCCAGCAGTCCATGTTCCTGAGCCAGTCGCCGCACCTGTTGCCCACGTCTACGTTCCCAATCCAGACCCGGTCGCCGCATCTGCTGCCCACGTCTACGTTCCCAATCCAGAGCCGGTCTCCAGTGGAGAAAAAAAACATTCTGGATACTTTTTGATGATAATATTTTCATGGTGAATGTTTCTTGGCTCATTGTCAGTGGCACTTTATATTATTCACATAAATAAACAAATTATGTGCATAAACACATAAATGTTGTGTATTTGTTATCAATCTTGTTTGCCATTAGGTTTTAGTGATTTTTATTTTTATTTTTTAACTTTGGTCTTCTGTTTATGATTAAATCGTAAAGGATTCACCTCTTTTGTCTTTCTCAGGTCTATTTATGATGACCAGCCCAATGCCCACAAGCGCTTCATGGAAAAGCTGGATGCCAGGATAAGAAACCATGACCGTGAGATTGAGAAGATGTGCAATTTTCATCACCAAGGCTTTGTAGATGCCATCACAGAGCTCCTCAAAGTCCGCGCTGATGCCGAGAAATTGATGGTAAGCAAGTTTATTAAAATGTCGGCCAGAAGAGGTGATAACAAAACTGTTTGCTTTTCAACTCATTGGCTGCTACATAGAAAATACACTGTCCACTTGAACTAACTTTACTTGTACAGCAGAAGGGCCAAATTAAAGTACATTTTCTGTCAAAGAGAACATTTTGATTTCCTTTGATTTCGTCTTAACTTTCTACATTCTCCACCAGTATTACAGAGTCTATAGGACTTGTAGTTAACATCTTTAATTACAGTTGCCTTAATTGAATTAAAACAGCATGGACTGTTGGTGCAGATATGATGAAAATTAAAAAAAGAAAATGTTGTGGTCACTATCCAGTGGGTATTGGAGACAGTAAGCATCTTTAATTTCTAACCTACCTGAAGTGACACTGATACAAATCAGACCACTTGACAATTTTAACAAAGTTCTCTTAGCTGATCCTGTTTTAAATTGTTGAAGATATTTCTTTCCATCCCGCCTTTTTGTGTGAAGACCGTGTTTCAATTGCCTTTGAGTAAAACTTCACAGACTAAAGAGCAGCTTGTATAGAATTTTGCTATGGAAGTATTCTAAAAATTCTGAATAAAGGAAAAGAAGAAAATGAGAGATTTTGTGGGTGTATAATTAAATTTACTTAATAAATTTGTTTCTCTTTAAGGGTCAAGTGACAGACACTAATCAAAGACTTCAAGAAGCTGGGAGGGAGGTAAGTCCATGTATTTTGTGTGTGTGTGAGCCTGTGCATAAGACCAAACTGCACCTTTTCTCCTTGGGTGACTTATTGAAGACCTTTCTGCATTAGCATTAGACAGTAGCCAATAGCGGTGATCTGTTTCTAAAGCCCTTTCACGTCGGACGAAAACCTGCAACACCGCAATCGACCCAGGATTTTATAGGCTCGGCTTGGCAGGAATGCTGCATCAACCTGCAAATTTACATGATGACGCTGATGTACCGGCTTGTCACATTCTGATTTTGTCACTGGACAGAGTATCAGGTATCTGACAATGACTGTGTCATTGTAGAAGCTCCAGAGCTGTGAGCAGCTCAAAAACAGAGCCAAGTTTTGGTCTACTCCTATAAAGACAGATCTATGAAGGGCAGAGATTTTTGTCCATTTTTTCTATCAAACAAATCAAATGTGTTTTGAAAAAATCAGGCGTGCAGCTCTCACAGTGGGAGGTCAGACCTGGGATTGCTGGCGATGTGAAAGCACACCAAAGGCGGGTCACCCAGGTCTGAAAATCTTGTGTCGACCCGGGATTTTCCATGTGAAAGTAGTATAAATGTCTTCATTCATTTTCTACTTGCTCTGCCAGGTGACATCTCAAACAGAGGAGGTAATTCGCTGTCGAATCCAGCAAAGGAACATGGCTACCACAGTGGAAAAGCTCCAGCTCTGTATACCAGGTATCACTTCTGCTTTTATGTTGTTTTCATGGTAATTGTAGTTGTTATGTCAGTGTGGTGTTAATGTTAATGGTTTAGGTATTAGTTACACAAAATATTTGTTGATAAATATTGTTCCTACGTGGTATAGCTCTTAAGATGCTACACAGTACGCTGCAGCAATGACAGAACAAATACTGCTGTCACAAAGTGGTCTGCCCCTTCAATGCAGCCTACTGGTTACTTCATGTGGATGTTTGTGTTTTTTTGCTCCTATACCAAAAATGCTATCAGACTGGTCAGCCACTTGCTGTTAAAACTTGCTGTCCAGTTGAACAACTGAGCAGAATGCTTGAATAAACATACTTATCCAACTACCTTTCTTCTCCTCCTGTGCAGTGCTAGAAATGTACAGCAAACTAAAGGAGCAGTTGGAATCTAAAAGGTAACAATCTAATAATCTAATTAACATTTCTTCACAGTATGGGTGGTGCGCAACAAAGAATGGCAAATATATATGGTTTCCAGATTATTCAAGGTTGACTTGATAATCCAATCCAGTCTTATAATGGGATTTACTGTACTCATTTATCCTGAGATGACTGTAACTCCTTCCAGCTTGATGAAAATCAGCAGCAACTTTCCATCAAGTATTCTGGAATACTGCTGTGTTGTGGCATGATTCACATCAATAGATTTTTATTCTGAACAGCCAAATCAAAATGTTTGTGTATTTATTTAGTAATAACCTACCACAATTCACAAATTTTGAACTTGTCCTTTAACAATCGTGACACCCTAAGTGAAGCTATCCTGTTTATGTTTACAGATACTATGCTGCTCTGAAAACCATGGAGCAGTTACAGAAGGTCTACATCCCACGGTACGATTGAATTATTAAGGGAATTCAAGAAATACTAAATGTTTTCAGCTCCTATGTAAACGGTTGTAACTTTGATGCATATGATACATAGTGTGTGCATAGCTGCTGAAATGTATTTTGAGTAGCAGGGACTGAGTAGAATAGAAAGTGCCATTAGTTGCTGCCAAGAAACAAATTGCTGTAGAATGTGGTTGCACCAGGTGGAATTAAACAAAAGGAAGATTTTGAATTCCAACCAGCTTTCATGCTTATTGGTGCTCTCAGCCCCAAAAATTCGTTGTGCAAATCTAGTCTTGAAGCAAAACAATGCTTAAATAAAGGATGCAGGAAAATTTTGTTCCTGCTGTTTGACCCATCGATTTGTTCACACAGTACTGTGTACAGTTGGAGCAGTGGGTTGCAGCCTCTGGTGGGTGCGCCCGGGGAGAAAAATGGGGGTTAGGTGCTTGCTCAGGGCACCACAGCCATGGACAGGATAGGAGGCGAACCTGTGACCCTTCAAACCCAAGTTTGAGGAGGACTGTAATAAATACATTAGTTAAAAGTTGCTGACAGAGGTTGCCAGACAGTCTCATTACTGGATTTGATTTGTTACCCTGCTGAATTGGAGAAGACTGGACTGTTTTTTGTCTCCTGCAGGGTCAGTCATTACAGGTTCTGTCAGATCATGGATGAAAACCTGCCTAGACTAAGAGAGGAGATCAAAGAAATCTCCATGTCGGACCTTAAAGATTTCCTGGAGAGCATCCGGAAGCATTCAGACAAGGTTGGCGAGACTGCCATGAGACAGGTATGAGAGTACATTAACATTTCCACCAGCAGATGTGAATACATATTTATTAGCTCAATGACCTGTGTGTGTCCAGGCACAGCAGCACAGGACTTTTAACAGCGCAGTGTCAAAGCAGGCCAATTTAGGCCACTACAACAAGCCTGTGTACTCCCTCAATGAACAAATGTGCGCTCATGCACCCAACAGCCTGCTGATGGATGGCGACATAGGAGATGAGGAGGAGACTGATGAAGAGGTAAGGAAGGTTTGAAAGGAAGTGATCATACTAAAATGACTCCATATTTGGGGGTCGATTATGCTTACAATCTAAATGAATTGCATATAGTTGTTTTTCAGTCAGTAGTGTACTTCAATTTCCTGCTCATTTCCAATAGTTTATTTCTCTTAAAACAGCACCAGTGACTTGATGAAAAAGAAATGGCATTTAATATAATTGTTGTGTCTGACAGATTCTAACAGCTCAGGACCTGGTGGACTTCTCACCTGTCTACAGGTGTCTGCATATATATACAGTTCTGGTACGTGTCTCCACGGATTTCACAGCTACAAAATCAAAGAACTACTGTGTGATGGGAATATTATTCTGGAAATTTCACATGAAGAATGAATGACCTCAACACTGAGACTTTTCTGTTTATTAGATTTTGTTCAGCTGCTCTCAGCTAATGAATGCTAATACAGTGCATGCCATATATTTCCCACCACAAGATTATTTTTGAAAAGCTACAACATAGCATTTTCAAATGTAGATTACTTCTGTTTCTCTATTTTCATTTGTGTGTCTGCAGGGTGACCGAGAAACATTTGAGAACTACTACAGGAAACAGAGAAAAAAACAGGCCCGACTAGTGCTCCAGCCACAGGCCAACATGGTGAGCAACACATAAGGTTGTTAGAACTGTGGGGCTCCGCCTGTATTTTCTCCATATTTTGCTTTTTTGGCACATTAATTAACAAGCCCTTGAGCAGTGGATGTGAAGCCCCCAGCAGATAAAAGCATGTAGACTGTAATGACAGGACATCCACAACCGTTCAATGTTGCTGCCTCCATTTTTCTTCTCTGCTGCCTGTATGTCATGGACATATAAAGAGCTGCTAGTCTGAGTATCAGTTTGACCAAGGGTGCGGTCGAACTCTGCACACATCCACACATGCAAATCAAAATCTGGCAAAGCAGCACCTTGAGCAGACGTATCCTGTCCCTGGCTTGCTCAACCATCACACGCTTTTTCTCCCTATTGTTGAGATGGGCAGAAAAATATGATAAGAATTAAGTAAGAGAAAAGCAATATAATAGTATAATATTTTAAAAGTACAAGATAATTTGCAGTTGCTATAACACACACACACAAAAGGTATTGTATTCATCTTCAGTCTGTGAGACCTTCATGCAGAAGTCAGTTACCATCTCTATTGTCTGGGAGGTGATTGTGATTGAGTTCATACCAGTCGATAAAGTTCTTGACCACCTATATTCCGGATTGTTCCCTTCTGATATACATCCAATGATGGCTGTCCTTTGAGTACTTCTGGATATGGCAACTGCTTCTTTTGTTATGGAAATCCTCTGTGTACATAGCAAAGAGGAATGGAGAGAGCACAGTCTGGAGCAGATGCTGCCATGACCTGTAGTTTTCCTTGCCTTGATCTTTCTTTTCTCACCTGATGTTTTGTTATGCTGAGCCTGGGAGGGGGCTTGGGGATGGAGAGGTGTGAAGGCATTGAATAAGGAGGTGTGAGAGGGTGCAGAAGATGATGCTGGGGGGAGGAGTTGGCAGGAACAGAGTACATTGCTGGCCATAGACTGGTCAAAGGTCTGGTGGGTCGAGGAGGGGAGTACATCCTGAAACATTTTAAATTAATTTACCCACTACTGGTCTACTCCGTGATGCAGTGTGTCAGACTGTTTATGTGCTCCACACATTTCCTTGTTGTCAGTGTCTTCAAAGCAAACCATTATACTCCAGAGATCTCCAAACGTCACTGTCGGTATGGTGTTTTTGGGGTGATGTGCAGTGCATTTTTTTCATTCAAACATGCTGTGTGTTATGGAATCCAAAGAATTCAGTTTTGTTCTCATCTGACCAGACTATGTTCTCCCAGTGTTTTACAGCCTTGTCCAAATGTTGTGCAGTAAACTTTAAATGAGCTTCAACATGCTTTTTCTTCAGAAATGGAGTCTTGCGTGGTGTGCGTGTATACAGGCCATCGCCGCTGAGTGCATTGCTTATTTTTTTCTTTGAAATAATTGTACCTGCTAATTTCAGGTCTTTCTGAAGCTCTCCACAAGTGGTCATTGGCTTTTGGACAACTCTTCTGAAAATTCTTTTCACTCCTTTCTCAGAAATCTTGAGAGGAGCATCTGGTCGTGGCCGGTTTATGGTCGATTTATTATGGCCCCAACAGTGCTCACTGGAATTTTCAGAAGTTTAGAAATCCTTCAGTAACCAATGCCATCAGAATGTTTAGCAACAATAAGTTTGCAAAGGTCTTGAGAGTTCTTTGCTTTTACCCATCATGAGATGTTCCTTGTGTGAGTGACACCTTGGTAATGACACCATGACAGCCATGTTGGTAGCACAGTGGGAGAGATCCATTATAGACAGTTAAAATATTTTACCGCTCCTCAAATGTCTGTGTTTATTTGCATATGGAGTACAAAACTAAGATGACATCAGGAGGACTGGCTGGGGATGCATGAGGAAATGCATTTCACTGCCAGGTGTTAACACATGTAGAAAAGCCACTGGATTGCCAGTGAATTGATTGGTCAGATGTTAATTCAAGGTCTGACAGACTTCTAAGACCAGTACTAATGCCAGGTCTGTGGTGCTGTAAGGTTACTCCTTGAAACCAGAGAAGAAGCGAAGACCTGGAGCATGCATATAATCTCGCAGGGCTGGGCTGCAACATCGCTGTCTCCAAAAAAAAACCTAGCAGTTGGCGTTTAGACGAAACTGCATGGGCCAGTGTTTTCAAACTTTTCCACTCTGGAAGCTGGTCAAAAATGTGTGGCTTCATGCTCTGAAAGCACTGGCTCCATTAAAAAGGAAAGCCTAAAGCAGGGATCTTCAACGTTTTTCAGGCTAAGGACCCCCAAACTGATGAGAAATGAAGTAGGGTAGCCCCTATCATCTATATGTGTTCTGTATTAAACTCAGCCTATAGTGCTATTCATAAATATAATTTAGTATCATCATTTTGCATTCATTAAGATATTCACAGGAGGCTTAGATTGACAGGTCTAGTGTGGCACTGTGTGAAACGGCGTGCTGTTCAAACAGCTCCTGTATTGCTGAATGAGTGGAGTGAGACCTCCATTTATCCCTTTACTGAAATATGTTGGATTAATGTTAATGTGCATTTAATGAAATTTAAATTTGTGGGGGAAAGGAGAATATATATATCTAACATATTTTAGTAAACGGGGTAAATGGAGGTAGCACTCCACTCATTCAGCAATACAGGAGCTGTGTGTGTGTCGTGTGTAAAATGTAATTTTCCAGTATGCACAGCCTCTTCAGTCAGTTAGGTTTATGAAGGAATAACTCACTTCTGTTGTCAGTGACTGTCCATTAATTCTGAACTCCTCAAAGTTGGTATAAGAACTACTAAGCATAAGGTACTCTTGGGGTTATCTTGGCCGGTTCCAAATAAAAAGTCAGACTTGTGCTAAAGTTAGAAAAGAAAAAGAAACATAAAAAGACAAAATCAGAATCAGCTTTATTAAAAAGCACGTAAATAAGCATAAAAACCATGCAAGAAAATAGAAAAACTGTAACATAAATTAGACATTGAGAATAAAATGATAACAGAAGCAGATATATACAATGAACTTGAACAGCAGTATACACATGAGAGTGGATCAGAGAGTGTGGATGGGAAGAAGCTATACACAGGAAAGAAGACAACGAGCCAAGAGTGCAAACATGACAAATAGCTTCAAGCCAAAAGCCGAATGGGCGTAAAACAAAGGGGTTGTAGAGCATTGTGTCAAAAAGCTTGAAACACTGTACAAAGGCAGTCAGGCTGCTTTATGACCTTGGGTTCTGTGGGTTATTCTTGGTGCAGGAAACCAGCTTTTTCATGTTCATAGATTCGCTCCCTTTTGTCTTTGTTTCAAGTATAAATATAAAACTTTCTTTTACTCTGAATGAATCCATCCTGGATTTCTTACTACATTAACTTTTGACGTAACACAATAATCATCAGAAAATAAAACATGGCGAGAAAATTGCAACACATTTTTATCAAATATATTGACAAATGCACTGGAGGTGGGAGAAACATCAGTAATCCCTGATCAAAGATATTAGAAGGCTCTAATTCATTCAGATCAGAAAAATTCTATCAAATGGAAGCAGACACAAGCGAACATCAAATGCACCTAAATCGACAGGTAGTATCAAGACTTTTAAGCGGCTCATTAACTCTGTAGTATTGAGTGGGAGGATTGTGGAGACTGTAAGGGCAATCCCTATCATTTCACCTTTTAGGAGCACTTAGATTCAAATTGTAAACAAAACAAGAATATAAAGGGTATATTTATGGAGTGTGGAGTACGAAAAATTGCACAATTTGCAGATGATGCCTTGGGACACTTATTTAAAGAAAATTTTGTTCTACAAATTGTGTTGTTTCATGCACCTGTGTTTGACATGACTTTGTGTCTTTTTTGTGTGTTCAGCACGAGACAGTGGAAGGTTACAGAAGATATTTCAATCAGATTGTAGGGTAAGCTATTCCTGTCATATGATGATATGCATGTCAGACAATTTTGTTTGTGTCAATAGTAAATTTCACAGTGTGTGTTTTTTCTGTGAATGTCATCAGGTTCTTTGTGGTTGAAGACCATATCCTTCATGCGACCCAGGGGCTGGTGACGAGAGCATTCACTGATGAACTGTGGAACATGGCCCTCTCCAAGATTATTGCTGTGCTCCGCACACACTCTGTAGGTGCACACACAAATACAACACATGTGTATCATTGAGAGGGAATTGACTGCTAATGACAATAAATCTATTTATGCTGACAGAGCCTCCATTCACTGACTGATAAATACACATAATATAAGGTTATAGTCAAGGTAGAAGATGACAGCAAGGGTTGAGCATGCAGTTGTTAATGAAGGCCTCAAAATGTGTGACATCATGATTATGCCTGCTCTTGTCCAGTCCAACACAACCAGGTGGGATCTGGAGGCTGTTTTGAATTTCCTTTGTATGATTGGGCTCTTTTTTTCATTCACTAGCTGTTCCTACAGGGTTTAGTAAGGCTTTATGACTGTGTGTATATGTCTTTTGCAACCTTAATACATTTTATATCTGCATTGTACACTAATGATACATTATATATGCAGCGTCCAAGGCTTCTTATAATGTGTTTTGTTTTGTTTTGTTTATACCTCCAGTCATACTGTAACGACCCAGACCTGGTCCTTGAACTGAAGAATCTCATAGTCATCTTTGCTGACACACTACAGGTTGGGCCAGAGCTGTCCTTAATTAGACACTTTGAGGTGTGATACGAATTGTGTACAGAACAACTTTGATTAACACATTTGGTATTCTGTATGTGTGTACAGATTTATGGGTTCCCAGTGAACCGGCTATTTGACCTGCTGTTTGAGGTCAGAGATCAGTACAATGAAACTCTGCTGAAGAAATGGGCACTGGTTTTCAGGTGGGCATCATTCATTTATGACTATAATTTAGAAAGGCATGCTCCTAGTGTGACTGTTATCGTTTTCAGGTTCAGGGAGATGAACTAACACTTTCTGTTGAGTTCACAGTTTCTTGTGATTAGAATGATTTGAAACGATGACCATTTCAGGATATTATCATAACTGCAGGCTCAGTAAACAATTATGTCAGACCAGTCGCAATCAGACAAATGTATACGACTCATCTATAATGGTGCAATGTACGCTGACTTTCACAATTTTTGTTAGAAGCACAACTGTCTAGAATCACGAAATAGCCAGCAAGTGGCTGATGCTCAAAAGGTCTGTACCTTTTGAGCATTAGCCAATTGCAGCGCATGAAGTCCGAGCCAGTTGCAGCACACTTTGCTGGTGAGGGGCGCACATTGAATAGCTAATGAATTTCTGGACAAATAGTTTGGCTTCCCAGAGTGACCAGTTATGTGCTCTTACAGTACCGTAACACTAATCGTGCGTATAGGGGGTGTCAATATTGTTACACAATTACGCCACAGAAATACAAAGCGTGTAACTGCAATCTTTAATTAGAGCCCAAGATCATGACTGACCATTTGTACAGCTGTTGCTATCCTCACAAAAAAAATTTAGAAATTACTTATTTTCTGTAGTGTTGTTGTCAAATTTGAAATGGGACTAGTGGTCCCATTGTGTTTTCCAGTCCCCACCGTTACAGTCACTTTGAAGGCAAATATTATTGAAAAAAAAAATAAGAATAGAAAAAAATCCTTCAGATTCTGACTGTTGGGGAGAAAAATCCAAAGTGTTTACTTTCAAAAGATGTCAAAACCTAATTTGCCTAAAATCTATTCTCAAATAGTTCAAGAAAAGGTTTAAACTAACTGTTTGTAATGCCTTTTTTTAGTTTTGGGCAAAAATTACACAAATGACTCGAAAGGTTAAAGAAAGATTAGAGAAAGATTAAAGAAAGTGTTTAATGTTACATTTCTAAAACATCTTACTATATTTAATGAATTAGCAGACTGAGAAAAGTTAAAAATCTAATTTTGTTTTTATCAACATGTGAACAAGCCACCATGAAAATTACATGATAACCTTTATTTCATGCAGGGAAATCTTTGAGTTTGACAACTACAGTCCCATCCCAGTGGATACAGAAGAGGAGTACAAACTGGTTTTGAGCCGCTTTCCCTTCCATGATGCAGAGATAGAGAAGGTAACGAGTTCATGCACCAGACTCGAACCTGTACATTCATTTTCTTACAGCCACATAAGAGAGATCCTCAGCAGATGACCTGTATTTACTTATAAGAGTGTCATTTAATCCTGTTGTTTTTTTCTGTTTTTGTGTATTTGTGTGTGCAAGTAGCAAGACTTTCCCAAGAAGCTGCCTATGTCCCAGTCTGTTCCTCAGATCTACACACAGGTTAAAGAGTTCATTTACGCCAGCCTCAAGTTCTCAGAGTCACTTCATCGCAGGTACACTGACATAGAGTACTGCTTAAAATCTTCCTTTTATACTCTTCTGCCTTAGAAATGACTAAAAACATTAGCCAATTGAGTCCTGAGAAGTTTTGAAAGTAGACAAAAAGAAGCCGGTTAAACAAATGAAACAAAAATGTTTTACTTGTGTTTTTTTTCTGAAAATGAGGATGGATCATTGAATTCTGTCTAAGTCTACCACATTTTTCAGTTGCAAAAGTTAATGAACCCTTGTTTCTGATATCTGGTGTGGCACTCTTGAACAATAACAGCAGTTAATTGTTTCCAGTAGCTGTTAATGAGTCTACAGCAAGAGAAGCTCTAGCCCATTCCTCACTACAGAACTGCTTCAGTACTGAGATGTTGGTTGGTTTCTTCACATGAACAGCTGGCTTTAGGTCCTTCCACAATATTGGACTCTAATTTGCTCTTAAAACTAACTTCTAATGTTAGAGCTTCATTAAGTTTTGCAACTAACAGATATGTAATTTTGCCTCATAAACAAATACACAAATGTAATGTTTCTGTTTCATTAAATTGATTGGGTCATTGGGTTGGAACATTTCTACATATTTCATTTTTTTGTTTTTGTTGTGCAACTGTAAACTGTCTGGACTTGCTGAGCCTAAACTTATTTGTGTATCCAGTTCAACAGAGATTGATGACATGTTGCGAAAGTCGACCAACCTACTTCTGACAAGAACTCTTAGCAGCTGCCTGCAAAACCTCATCAAGAAACCTCACATAGGACTGACTGAGGTGAGAAGAAATCATGCACACTTATCATTATGATTGAGGTTTTTCGTTATCTAGTTTAGTCCAGATTTATTGTTGCAAAACACTTCCATGCTTTGGTACACGTAGTTCCACTGTACACCGTAGAACCTCCTCTTTCAATAACCCCATTCAGTTCCACTGACCTTTGTGTGAAGTACCCCGAGAAACTTAACACAGCTGAATGTTTGCAGACTAAAATTTAAACGGTCTACTTACAAACAACACAACAGCACACAAGTATCCACCAATCAGGCATAATGACCTCCTTCCTAATAGGGTAGCACGATTCTGGAAAAAATGTGAATCACAAGTTTTTTTGCTTTGAATTGAGATCACAATTATTTGGCACGATTTTTTTTTTTAATGTTTATTGCACTGATGAACTTTAACAAAACAATACAAAATTGCTGCAGTGGTTTTAATGTTGTGGCTGACTGGTGTAAATGTCATCACAGAGTAGCCCCTACAGCACAAGTCTGCATAGAGTCTTACAGGAATGTAAACCAAGCTTAAAACTGCAACTTTTTCTTCTGTAGCTGGTGCAGATCATCATTAACACCACCCACCTGGAGCAGGCCTGCAGATATCTGGAAGAGTTTATAACAAACATCACCAATGTCTCCCCTGAAACAGTTCACACCACAAGACTCTATGGCTTGTCCACATTCAAGGTAAAATCTGATTGTAATGTGCATTTTTGTGGTGGTGTTCGGTGTCATTGATCTGTGCAGTGATGAATTTTATACAGTAGGTGTGAAAAAGTGTTTGCACCCTTCCTGATTTCTTATTTTTTTGTATGTTTGTCAAACCTAAATGTTTCAGATCATCAAACTAAAAATAAGACAAAGATAATGCAAGTAAGCACAAATGCAGTATTTAAATTACGGTTTTTATTAAGGGGAAAAAATTCTAAACCTAAATAGCCCTGTGTTAAAAAAGGGTTACAACCTGGGCTAAAATGGCCTGCATGGAGGAGATCCAAGATGAAAACCACTGCTGAGCAAAAAGAACATGAAGACTTGTCTCAGTTTTGCCAGAAAACAGCTTGATGATCCCCAAGACTTTTGGGGAAATACTCTGTGGACTGACAAATTGGAAAGTGCGTGTCCCACTACTTCTGGTGTAAAGCGGCCACATTTCAGAAAATGAACATCATACCAACAGTAAAACCTGGTGATAGTGTGATGGCTGGGGATGTTTTGCCGATTCAGGACCTGGAAGACTTGCTGTGATAAGTGGAACCATGAATTCTGCTGTCTACCAAAAAATCCTGAAGGAGAATGTCAGGTCAACTTGAAGACAAACTAAATGAAGACTTTGTAGTGACCTAGTCAAAGTCCTGACCTGAATCCTATTGAGATGCTGTGGCATGCCCTTAAAAAGGTGGTTCATGCTAAGAAACCCCCCAATGTGGCTGAATTAAAACAATTTTGTGACAATGAGTGGGTCACAATTCCTCCATAGTGCTGTAAAAGGCGCATCGCAAGTTATCACAAACTCTTGATTGCAGTTGTTGCTACTAAGGGTGGCCCAACAAGTTATTAGGTTTAGGAGGCAATCACATTTTCACACAGAGTCATGTAGGTTTCAATGCAGAAAAAAATGGCAGTGTTTGCCTCAGTGAATAGAGCACCCAGCCCATGTGTTGAGGCTACGCTGCAGGTGGCCCCGGTTCGAATCCCGCGTTGAGGGAGCTTTCCTGCATGTTATTTCCCCCCTTCTCTGCCTCCCATTTCCTGTCTCTCTCCACTGTAAATAAAATTTTATATTAAAAAATTTTAACTGGATTAAAAAAAACAGCATAGAAAACTAAAACTCTTCATCAAGATTCATACAGTGCTGTGGATGTAGATTTTTAAAGACTTGTTCTGACAGCAGCTCTCAACAGCTGTGAGGAAAAACTAAAAATTCCTGGTTTCATTAGTTTCAATAACCTTTATGAAACGTTATTTTCCAGGATGCTCGTCATGCTGCAGAGGGAGAGATTTATACCAAATTAAACCAGAAAATTGATGAGTTCATCCAGCTAGCAGACTATGAATGGGGCATGGCTGAGTCAGATGGCCGCGCCTCAGGATACCTCATGGACCTCATCAACTTCCTACGTTCCACTTTCCAGGTTTTCACACACCTACCGGTGAGTTTGATCCACCCACTAACACTGATCAGTTGAAACTTCGACATCTCCCTGGGGACTGTGGGACATTGACATTGTGTTTTTGTTTTTAGTCTCATTTTAGCTGTTTTCTAATGTCTGCTGTGTTGATTGTTTTTTTTCATCAAGAATGGGGATGTGATCATTCTTTTTTCAGCTCACTTACCATTTTCCCCATACCCCCATTTTTTCTGCTGCTTTCTTCATGTTCATTACATCCCTGTGAAATATAGATCTGAAGATGAATTAGTTTTCATTGTTCATTTGAGTTGTACTTATGTTGTGCATTGTTGATCTGTACAAATGCATGGTAGTTACTTATTGGTGAACCTCTTTTTCAACTAAACAAGGTACAAGGTAGTGATAGCCGAATGTGATGGACATTGTCAGTAGCTCCGTTTCCGATCAGATGACTGATAACTGCAGTCTCTTCACTCCTTTCCCATTATCCCTTCCTAATGGGTGACTCGCTTGCTCTTCTCTCTGACATCTGTCATTGTGTGGAATAAGTTCCAGTTCAGTTTGTTTGTCAAGAATGTCTACGTATCCCCACTCACACCTCTTTTCATAACAGTGCTGTGACTGATCTGTTTTTCTCCTTGGTTAATTTCTCTTGTGAAGCATGCAACATATCTCTAGTTGAATTTACCTCCTCCTGTCCATTTATTATTGCCACATTTCTTTTCCTGTCCTTTCCCTTTTTCCCTCCCCTTCTTCCATTTTTGGTTGGTTTGGGGTTCCCTTCTCAGAATAACAACAATGACCATGCATCAATGTCGGTGAGTAAATCGGTCTGGATTTTCAAACACCTATGCCATTTTACGGGCAGAGACGACATGAAACGCATGCACATGTTTGACACATATTATAACCCTACAGAAAACATTCACAAATTTGCATTTAAGTAGCAGATATTCCCCTTTAGATCAACTTTGAATGAGTTAGGTCCAAGTGACATGTACCACAGCTGGAAAGAATTTCAACTATCCAATGGATGTATAGTCATGTTAAAAAATTAAGACACCCTTTAAGATTTGTGTGTTGTTGTATTTTATACATATTTGGACATATGGGTATTTAATATCAATTTGAACAATACTGAGATATTCAAGCAATAAAACTAATATACTAGAGAAAAGACTTTTCTGTAAAATATTTAAAAAAAAATGCAGTTTCTGGTGAGGAATACAAAGGGACCCACTTAAAATGGCAAAGATCACACACAGGTGTATTTCATCAGGTGCACATGGTTAGAACATTGTTACTCAAAGATTTTATTACTCAATAGAGAATGAATACCACAGTGAGATTAGTAGAGCTGTCTGAGATCATCCAAAAGAAGACCGTAGCTTATGAGTCTGGTGAGGAATTTAAAAAGATCCTGAAAAATTTTAAAATCTTTCATTCCACTGCCCGGAAAATATTCTACAAGTGGAGGACATTCAAAACAACTGCCAGCATACAGATCTGGCCGTCTAAGGGAGCAGACTGCAAGCTGCCAAAAGAAGTCTCAAAAACCCCTAAAATGTCATCCTGGGGTCTACAGCAGGCTCTTGCTACTATTGATGTGAAAGTGTATGCCTCTACAATCAGAAAAGGACTGTGCAAGTTTAACTTTCATCTGAGGTATGCAAGGAGGAAACCTTTGCTCTCTAAGAGAAACATGAAGGCCAGACTGAAGTTTGCCAGACAAACCACTGATCATATATGGTAGCAACAATCCCTTTAAGAATGAAAAGATTTTTTATTTTTTTTACCCTCACTGAGATCATGACAAAGAGGGCCAGTCATGCCGGTTGGGTGCGATAGTACAAGATAAGCAGTAGTAGTGTACTTCAACTTTTCTTGTCAGGTCGTCTTTTATAGTTTGTCACACCAATTGTTCAAAGTGTCTTATTAGTGTATTATTAGAGGAGTCCGGCAATATGTGGTAACATGTGAAGTTTGAGGTTGCTGAACACTGTGACTCTCTTAATAGTTTCTATGTCTAATTCCACTGTTCTACCACAAGATTTTATGTGTACGGTTGATAAATGAGGCCCCAGGGAAATAAACCTCATACAAACTGAAGCATAGAGGTGGAAGTGTCATTGTTTGGGGATGCTTTGCTGCACCTGACCAGTTAACCATTATATAATTCACCAAGAATTCGACTGTGTATCAGAGGAACATGTGAGACCATCTGTAAATACAGTTATAGCTGTGACAGGTAGATGGCTACCAGAACTGTCTCACTGAGGTTGTTTCAGCCAAAGGGGGTAACACTAGCTATTAGGGAGTAGGGTGTCCTAACTTTTTCTTCAGTTAGAATATACAATTTTATTGGTATTTTTGTTTAATGGGCAAAACAAGGTTCATTTTAGTTGTTTACCTGCAATTAAATCACTTAATTTTCCCCAGAGGTAAATTAAAACAAGATTAGACACTGATATGTGAATATTTTTAAAGAAAGAATTAAATATTCAATGGGGTGTCCTAATTTTTTCATATAATGGTTAAAGCCTGAAACCTGTATCTAGTTGAACTTAACATTCTAACAGTGGTGTGCAGATGTTTTATCATATCACTAAATCACTTCAAATGATTTGTTTGATCCCTTTAACTTAAAATTGCAACCTGCAATACCACTGATAACCAGGGTGTTACATTTCTGAGAAAGAATATCTTGCACCCTTTGATTTTATGTTGTTCTCAGGACATAGTTTGTTCTGTGTATAGATCTATGAGCTTGGCACATCTTGACTTGAAAATATTTTGCTATTCATCTCTACAAAAACCTTCCATATCTCTTACATTGTGAGAAATAAGAGGAGAGATAATTGATACATGTAGGCAATAAACCACTATTTGCTAGTGGTGCTCCTTAAATGTTGCTATAAGCCTCTTGATAGCCTCTCAAATCAGTTTTCTCTTTGTCTTCTAATATGTTCAGAAACCAAGGTTGTTTAGCCTCTGTACAATATATACTCTAGTAGCCTAGTTGGTGGATACTTGCCAATGAAGTTTATTCCCTTTTTTTGAACCTTGCTTGAAAAACAAAGTCCATCCCTTTTTCTGTGTTTCAATAGGTAATGTGATATTTTTGCTGTGTCTTGCTTACAAAAGGGAAGCTTTAGTTTCTGTAGTTGTTCAAAAAAATAGATCAAATTTGAATTGTTACATGTCTTGTTGATAAACAATTTTGTTTTGAAAGTGGGCAACATGTGCAACAAAATATTAACTCAAATGTCCACTATTCCCCCATAAGCTACACACCATTTTTTGTTGGCCTGTATTTTACCAGGTGTGTGCGTTTATTTACAAGGCAGCTCAATTCTTGCAAGATTCATGAGATCACAAGATTAATCAAAATCTGTGGCGCCTGGCTAAGGATGTGGGCTTCTGAGGAGGATTCTAAGAAGTCTGTTTCCTTCTGAAAAGGCCTCAGTTTATGCATCGTCATGCGTGTTGGAACAGTCAGTTGCCCATGTTAGGTTTTCTGGAGATAAAGCAAAACATTTTACCATGTTCCCTCCTCAGCTATCTGAACATCTAATGCCACTAAATCTAGTAGCCCTGCTTATTGCTGCCACATGATTGCTAAGTAACATGAGAAGACCTGGGCTGACAAACATTGTCAGTGTTACTGTACTTTCTAGTCCTTTATTCTTTATCTCCTCAGTCCCTCTTTTCTCACGTTTTATTCAACACCATCACTATTATTGTGATAATTGTTTGTAGAAACTTGGGTCACTCATTGAGATATATCATGTAGCTGTGTTGGGATATATTTTATAATACATAGGCCAAAGGTTATGCATTCAGATCATGCAGGTGTTAACCTGACACTTGGTCAGAACATCTGACATCTTCTGACTTCATTGTCATTGACATTTGGTGTAAAGCCATAAGTAAAGCTAATTGATATTAGAGTATTTTACCACTACCTTCACACCTTCTCAACTTATTCCTATACATCTATATTATTTGACGTGGCTTTTGAACTCATACAGAACTAAACTTGTCTCTGATTTACAAAAGCTTGTTTTTCTCACATCCATTTTAAAATATGCAAACATCACAAAAACATTAGAAGGCCAAAGCAGTTTTCATTGAAATGCAGTTGTAGCAGACTCGGTCTTTGTTTAGACAGAGCGGGCTGCTATACCACATGCAACTATTGCCTTTTAATTGTCTACATGAATTTGGATGTTTGCTTGGATGTTGTGGAGCTGTAGGAAAATAAACATTGTTTTATTTTTAGACATAAATTAAAAATTGACCTTCTTATTTCAAGATTCTGTGGTCATTTGATATGATGTATTTGATACATTTTATTATTCTTTACAATGGGTTCACCATATCACAAATGAGTTTTTCCGCAGGATTAAGTGTGAGAAGATTTTTCGTACTGCCGTTCTGCTCCAGTTTACCATATACATTTGACTTTATATTATACATTTGGCATATATATGTTATTTATAATGTTCATTGATATGTTTGTCACCATTTGAGTTAAGATTAACTTGTAGCATTCCACATGTTTCAGTGTGGATATTTAAAACAGACATCACAAAAATCACAGGACCTCGAGTGGTGACAGTAAACATGATGCTAATGACGTTTGTGGAGTGTAACATGAGTGTTTTCGATTGAGCTGCATGTGTTTGGCTGTGGTTTGTGGATTTTCTTCTCTTTTTTATGAGTTTTACAGAATAAAATATACACTGGAACTAAAATTACTAAAATGTTTATAATCAATCATTTTCTTATGTTGTATAGTTGGTCTAGACTATGTGAGATCAGGAGTTGGGAGTGTTTAAGACTTCATTGTCATCTTGTCAATATGTCAGCTGGCATATACCTTGTAAAGTTGGCCATTCCGTGGCTAAAGGATGGTACACTACAGATCGACTGTATATGCTGTGGATGTCGAATTTCCTAAAGCCGTCCGGGCCAAGACAAAAATGGCTTTGTTTTTGATTGAAACACATCTTGGTCTCACAGTGGAACAGCAACGTTTATCCAGCTCTGCTTGCCCTACAGTATAGACTGGTGAGTTTGTGTACGACTCTATAAATGGGAAAACCTAAGTGGCAAGCAGATCCATGAAACTGTATTCCAGCCAGAAATGGCAGTGGTAGCAGAAGGGAAGTCTTTAAGCAAATCTTTCTAGTGCTAACATGCTGAAGTCCAAGAGAGCAAGTTTGCTGAGAAACAGCTGAAGAGGATAACAAAACAGAGTTATAGTCAATCCTCTTTGATACGTGGTTAAAATAAGTGTTTCTGTTTCACATTCTGTATACTGACTTAAAATACCTTCAGTCTTTAACAGGATTGGCTTACTTCACCTTTAACAGCTCTTTTGCTGCATTTCTTGTAGTATACTAATGATGTACATGACATAATTTTGTGCAAGTGGGCATTGGCAGTTGTAAAATTATCTAGATAGAAGGGTGGTTTATTGTAAATGAACTTTTGAAAACTGAAAAATTCTCACACAACTATAGGTTGTGGACTCCTGGACCAGATAGTACATGGTTGGTTATTGTTATGACTTGTACATATTTTCACCAAAAACCTTGGATATGCCAGACTTGATCTCCCCCCATATTTCCATTTTACCTATATCGTGATGTCATCATCCTTCTGTTCTTTGACCATTTAACCTTGTACTCTTTGCATTCTCTATTGTCCTTGCTTCCATCCTAATCATTTTCATCTTGTTCCCCTTGTTTGCATCCTCTTTACCTCTGTACCTCCCTCATTCCCCTATCTCTCTCTGTGCAGGGAAAAGTGGCCCAAACAGCTTGTATGTCAGCCTGTAAGCATCTGTCAACCTCACTGATGCAGATGCTTCTGGACACAGAACTCAAACAGATTAGTATGGGGGCCATTCAACAATTCAACTTAGATGTTATTCAGTGTGAATGTGAGTATTTAAGTATTAATTATTTAATGTTAACAGAAATCTAGAGACTTCATATTTTCAGCACATCCCAACTATAAGGGTCACACTATTTAAAAACAATTTAAGTTTTTTCTACCTTAGTTTAAATATATGTTAAACCTAATGTACAAAAGTGGCTACAGATATATGCTTATATATTTATTCTTGTACATAGTGTAATATTATCATGTTAATATACTGTATGTACTGCCAAGTATGCCTGAAAAAGTCTGCTGTGCAGAAATTTATTTCTATTTTATTGCTATTTTTTATAGCTTATGGTGACCACAGTTTATACTGTATAATATTTCAGTTTGCAATGATTGGTGGTGTTTTTATTTCTTCTCAGTGTTTGCCAGCTCAGAACCAGTCCCTGGCTTTCAAGGAGACACGCTTCAGCTGGCCTTCATTGACCTAAGACAGGTATAAAGTGGTGTTTTGTATTCTTGCTGACTGGTACAAGTTTAGTTCTGTAAAATTAGCTAGTACAAATTATTTAGTTTAAGACTCATTTATTGATTTTTTCTTAGATTTTTATATTCTTATATCAAGTCAATCTTGATAAGACAATCTTAGTGAAAACTTTTATGGTCTATGTTGCTATATTTACATAGCATGTAAACGTAGCATGTATGTATGCAGAGTGGCATAGAGAGAAGACAGAGGGAGGGCTTAAGATACCTGAGTGTTAAGTGTGCACAGGAATATTTAAATTGATACCCCTAACCCTCCACGGCCATGACCTGGTAAATCTGATGGTCTTTATCTTTCTTTATCAGTTTCGTGCTCTGTATGCAATTTGACACTGACACACTCAGTGTGCAGAAGAATATTACAGCTACTGTCTCTGAGAACAGCACTATTTTATGTGTGTGCAACACGACTTTGGCACACATGTTAGGTTATTATTTATTGGTCCTGTCATTAGTTAGACTTAGATATTAATTCGTAAATTCTTACATTGTTAGTTAACTATGCAGACAAAATATTTTAAAAGGCTGACTGTAATAATGAACAAATGTCACATATGATGCGTTTTCCTTCTCGGGTCATCATTTATAATAGTGTTGTGTTTTTTTTTCCTGTATGAATGAGGTAAAACTGATGCAGGTGCACCGCTGTTGAATATAGGGGATCTTTAATGGAACTCAGGATGCATTGTGTTCACACTACCAAAGGAATGCGGACAAATCCGTCCCAGACCACCATAACATGTGTTCAGAGATTGGATCTCTCAGATACAAGCTCAGTCAGTGCGTTTACATGCACGTGAAATAAATTAATTATTGCCTTAATCGGACTATAACAGGAGAACTTGAATCAAGTTACTCATTCATAGGTTTTAGAATCATGAGATAATACTCACCAAATTATCTGATCAATATGTATCACGAAAAGGTATCCAGTAAAGATGGACTGTTACAGAGGGAAATGCCTCTCTGTATTGTTTTCTTTTTTGAAAGATGTAGCCCTATGTCACTGTTAAGGTTTAATCTGTTCGTTTATTTTGTCTTATTTTAAGTGCCCTATGCCTTTCTTGCACATCTCAGTGTTGTACATGATTTGTTACTGTAGCTCCTGGACCTGTTTATGGTGTGGGACTGGTCGACTTACTTGGCAGACTATGGTCAGCCAACCTCCAAATACCTAAGAGTGAACCCAGCCACTGCCCTGGCTCTGTTGGAGAAGTAAGTGCGTGTGATGTTTACACATTGCTGGTTTGGATTTCAGTATTTAATAGGAAAACTGACAGTAAAAATTCACATTTGAGGCGAGGGATGTGCTGGTAAACAATAGGCTGAGGTATCTTTTGAACGTATTAGAGTACTAGTGTTAGGATAGGATTCAGGTATAACAGAAGCTATGCAAAATAGTCTATCTCAAGATGTTTCAATCAGGCTGGTTATTGCCTGTCGTCACTGCTGCATCTGTAATTAAAAAAAACAACATGCACATCCTTCATAGAGTTTATAAGTTTTGCCAGTGCATATTTTTTGTCACAGATGGCATTATTAATGTAATATTTTTTTATTAGTATATTAGCATAAATTTAAATTTAAAAGATTAAAGACAGAAAGATGAAAAAATACATGAAAATGTTTAGCAAAAGCTCAAGTGAATGTTAATTGAAATAATGTTATGAGGAGAAAATTGCACGTCCTGCTCATAATAAAAAAATTCAATTACAGTTGTTATAATACATTACATAAAAACTTAATGTGGACATGAAAGTGATGCTGTTCTTTTTGTGTTTGGATTCATTTGTTGTTCTTTGGTTCCTCTAAATCTTTTCCTCTCTGCTGCTTTTCTGCTGCTGCTCAGAGTGTACAGGGGGTATGTACAGCACCCTCACCCTCACTGCTTTTCTTTCCTTTAATGCATGCATGCTCTGGTATAGAAAACTCTATAGTAGAATGTCTCCTATTGTACCTCCTCTGTACTGTATAGAGCAGTGGTTCCTGACCGTTTTTCCTTGGAGCCCCCCCTACTTGTATACTGCTGACTGCCTTCAAGGACATTTTTGTATTTGATTTATTTTTCAGAGTAAAGTGCTTAGTCCATTCTTTTTGACAATTTGTACCTCAGGTGTCACAGAAATTATGAACATTAGCCATCAGTTGGACCGCATATACTCTACCAGTCAAATGTTTGGTCACAACTTCTTATTCAATGAGAAAGCTTGTCCAAACTTGCCTGGTAGTATGGTGTAGTTATATTGACCAAAGAAAAAGCAATATGTGTTACAATAGAGCATATTGTGGTCTTCATATTTACACTCATTAGTTGCATTTCCTGAACATATTTTGTTGCACAATGTAAATTATTGTATGACAAAAGAATAATGGAAATGGCATAATACATTAATACATTTCTTCACAACTTATTAGGTTGTAAATTTATATTTGTATTTTTCATCAGCTGTTCCAGCTTCTTTCAGACAAGAAGTTGCTTCTCCTGTGTATGTGGCACCTGTTCTTGTCAAATAGCCCTTTTTACATTCACTAGTATTGCAATTTCTTTGTTAACAAAAAGTATAGCCAATATCAACTGATATTGGCTGATATCAACAAAATAATAATTACAGTATACCCAATAGGATATATATATATGTAAGTCATGCTTTTCCATAGATGCCAAAACCAACTGCCAACTGGATGTGTTTATTCTAACCTTCTAGATTTATTGACAAAAAAATATTATACATCTAATTTATTTAGGATTACAGCAATGTGTAACCTAGCCTATACTGCCACCTTCTGGTGACAAAATAATCTTCATAGATTATTTATTGCTCATAGTGATCAGAAGGATGCCTTCACTCTAGGCAGTGTTTTCTTTTACCACCTCTAGAATCATCTTGGAAATGCAGCTGTTAAATCTGCTGCTCTGGACTGACAGCATTACAGCAGCTTACCTGTCTAAAAGAAAAGCCATTCGTCCACACTAAGAAAATGTCTTACTGCACTCAAACATTTGACTGACTCTGTCCCCATTTATCTTTGCATCCAGGATGAAGGACACCAATAAGAAGAACAACATCTTCTCTCAGTTCCGGAAGAATGACAGAGACAAACAGAAGCTGATAGAGACTGTGGTGAAACAGCTGCGGAGCCTGGTCAACGGCATGTCATCCTAAACACATACACACACATGCACAGGAATGATATGTGTGTCACATAGAGATATGTGTGAAACATGCATGCAGTCATGTGCACATGCTGATCTGCAGAGAAACTCAGAGAAAGGTCGTTTTGACACATGTAAATAAGTTACCACACACCACGTGGCAAAAGAAACACATTATGAACTCTCTCACAAACAGAGAAATACCTACAAAAGGGACAAGCAGGCAAGTAGACTGTCGCACACACTTCACATGAAGTTGCAGCTGCACACTGTATGAGGCATGCAGGGATTTGACTCCTAACTAATAAATCACACTCCCATTTGAAGTCGTATGTGTGTAAGACATATGACTGTGTAAATGACACATGTTAAACAGTTTCCTGGACACACGGGAATAAACTAAAATATTTGTAAAGTATTTTTAATGGCTATGAGAAGATAAATTATGTTTTGTACATTTGTGAAAGTGCAATGGTGAGTTGTCGAGGGAGTCTGGAGGAGCACATGAGTAACTTGACAAGTGTTTGGACAATGAGTTTCAGGTCAACATCTGCTGCACCACAAATCAGTGGCCTAAGCCACTGACTAAGCCATTTCTGAATGTCCAGAAACACACCAATCTGATAATCTGTCATTTGAATTAGTTGTACGTTCATTTAAAAATGTAATTCCCTACTGCGAATAGACAAGTTTTTCTTTATGACTTCTTTTTGTGTTATTTTTTTTTTTTCTGTTATCTCATGTGTATGTCACAGATGCACCAGAAGTAGGGTTAGTAAAACAGCAGAAAGCAGCCTGAATGCCAGTGACTGTGTGATGTACGTTACTTTTTTATATTTTTATATATTTTTACTTCAGTCTCTTTAAATTTAATGCCAGTTGAAAAATGGAATTTGGTGGCATGAGATGGCATCAAGGGAAGAGTTAAATACTCATTGTGCATTCTACCCTTTCTCACCAAAGACAAAAACCAAGTCCTGCTATGGAAACAAAAGTATTCCCCTACTGTAGAATCAAGTGATTTCATTTACTGTTTAGTTTCAAATCATTTCAATCAGCTTGCTTGGTGCTAAAGCTTATTCTCTCCTTGAGCCATTATTCACTTCATTGCATAAAACTCAACATTTACACATAGTGGTGTGAAAAAATGTTGGCCCCTTCCTGATTTCTTATGTTCTTACATGTTTGTCACACTTGAGGCTTGTGGTTCAGAACATCAAACTAATTTAAATATTAGTCAAAGATAACACAAGCAAACATGAAATGTAGTTTTTAAATGAAGGTTATTAATATTAGAAGAAAACAAAATCGAAACCTACATGACCTTGTGTGGAAAAAGTGATTACCCCATAAACCCCTTACAGCAACAACTGTAATCAAGCATTTGCGATAATTTGCAGTGTGTCTTTTTCAGCACTGTGGAGAATTTTAACCCACTCACCTTGCAGAATTGTTGCGACATTGGAGACTAGCCTTCATGTTCTTTTTGCTCAGCAGTGGTTTTCATCTTGGATCTCCTCCATGCAGGCCATTTTAGCCCAGTCTCTTCCTTATGGTGGAGTCGTGTCATAACACGAGGGAGAATCACTTTTTCACACAGGGCCATGTAGGTTTCTGATTTCTTTCCTGTAATAATAAAAACCTTCATTTAAAACCTGCATTTTGTGTTTACTTGTGTTATCTTTGTCTCATATTTAAATTAGTTTGATGATCTGAAACATTTAAGTGTGACAAACATGCAAAAAAAAATTGAAATCAGCAAGGGTGCAAACACTTTTTCACGCCACTGTATGTTCAGGGACTTGTAACATCTGCCTAAATGGTACTTCACTGGTCTTCCAGCTCCATTTTTGTGGCTAGCGCCAGTTCCTGTTGGAACCAGGCCTTTAATGTGTTCTAAACTCATGACCAGTTAAGAATAGAACAACACATCATTCTTATTCCTTCTGTTTGTTGTCAACCATATGGATATGAACATGTAGTCCAGAATGGTTCTGGCAAAGACCAAAGGAACTCATTGTCCAAATACTTCAGCTACTGTGTATTTGTGTGCACAAACATTGTGATGCTGGGGCCATGGGTGGATGGAAGATTATATAAATGGATGATGACATCTTGAATCATGTCATTGACAAAAATGTTTTGGTGGCTTTGCTTGCTATTGCTGTTTTTTCTCAGCATACATTCACAACGACCCTCCAATACAACCACACAGTGACTGGACATGAAAGAGTTCCGTGTGTGCGCTCCATCATAATATAGTAACATGTTTGGAGACTGAAATAGCCTACATTTTACTCCCTGATTGCATTTGTCATCTTCTTTTGTCAAAAATGTGGATGAATAGCTTATTAAGATATTTGATTCCTCATGTGCATACACTGGTTGGATGACATAACACCAAGCTTTGCTCCAAATTAATCACACCTATATCCTACATGAAAATTTGTCGTTTGCAGGCATGCATAATGTAGATACTCACTGGTATAAAAAAAAAATGTAAGTACAGATTGCACTCCTGGAAGCCACTTAGTGTGCAGTCAAGATGCTGTTGGCTGTCATGTGACCTCAACCTACCATGTCATAGCCACATATCTGTAGTCTCCTGCATAGCATGTTGAAATCCAGCAGTTACAAAATCTACAAAAGCCTGACAAAGAAAAGGGTTTCTAGTATCCACATCACATGTTAATACCAAGCAGAGATGGGGTTAGTGTTTGGCCACTCAGCGGTGTTAAAGGTGACTTAACGATTCCCTTTCCCTCAGTTGTAGGATTAAAAACATTATTTAATATGAAGTTAATTGCAGTGTTGCTTCTCGCTTACAAAGTTCATGTACCTTTGTGTCAAGTGATTTCCTATTCTGAAATGAAAATAACAGTTAAAATGTGAATGTTTTAAAATACCAACGGGTTTCTGTTTAATTTGTTCTCTGAATCACACTTCGTTTTATCTCATTTTTAATTTGAGCCAAACACAAATGAATCCATTGTATATTTCTACAAAATACACAGTGAGAGCACTAATAGTTGTTATAGAAAGATGATCTGAAATGACATATTAGGCGCATTATGGGGTTACTTCTTTGTTGTGTATCATATATTTTAAACTGTCAAGATAATGAAAGGCAACCACACCAGAAATCCTAGCGAGTTACAGTGTTCAGTGGCTACAAGTAGTGAATTGCTTAGCGCATTTCTAATTGTGACAAGTTGTTGTAGCAGATTTACTTTTTGTTTTACCAGATATAAAGTTTAATGATAGAATGATGATGATAGAAATTTTGACTATGGTAGGCAACTCTTTACTGTCAAAATGATGGCCATGTGAGGGTTGCTATTCAGCATTTCTCTCAGCACTACATCACAATGTACAGTATATCCCTCGCCTTTGATTACTCTACTTAGTAACGAGTCCTCGAAGTGCCAAACACTGCAGTACTTTGAAAAGCTGCTAGAGTCCGGCTTCAAAGGTGAGTCAGTGCTACGGACAACCATGTTAAAATGTGCAACTTCACAGCAGAAATAAACATATTTAGAGTGTGATCCAAAACACGGCTTTGGTCTCGGTAGCTAATTTCCCCTTTACAGGGATGAAAAAATAATGTTATCAGTTCAAAGTATAATTAAGGGTGGGTACATGTGAGTGTCCTCGCAAGATGCTAATTATCTCCCTATTTGTCACCCTCCACTCATGCTGCACCTCCTTAACTTTAAATTCAACAAAAACTGTACTCCAGTGAAGGGAATGACACTGTTACTCTGTTCATTACTGCTTAAAGCCCACCCAAACCATTTGACTGGCCCTGTATATGTTTGTAGAGAACAGTTACCAATGAAGACACTCCAGACCAATTTTGCAGGCTCAAAATCTGGCTTCCAGCATAGATTTAATATAATTTATTTCCAAATTGTTCCTGGTTTATTTTCCAATTTTTATTTCATAATAGGAAATCGGTTAAAAAGAGTAGATTCTACAGTACGTGGAGCTTGTAACACTGTAAGTGATTACTTATACATATGCTGTATATTTAACATGTTAATAACATGCATCACTTCAAGTGTTTTGCTTTTTGTTCCTCAGGGTGAAATGAAGCTTTAGAATCACATAACCCACAAAGCACAGCAATAATGAATTGGTTCCTTTATCACCTGATGACAAACCTTTTATAAAGAGACTGTTTTTATTCAGTTTATGTTTTGTGGTCTCTTCTCCAGTAGACCTTGCTTCATTGGAAATGAATTTTAAATTTTCCTTATAGATTTGTTTAGATTTCAGTTTTCTTTTGTGTTGTTTTTTTGTTTTTCGAGTTCTTTTTTAATAGTTGCTTGTAAATGCCTCTGTATATAGTGCATATTTTGTAAAGAAAATATTACGGCAGCTTGTCTGCTGTGAACCGAATTGGAGGTTGACGCTGTGGTATGCACCTCCAATAACACCTAAAGCAAATATGTAATTTATAAGGTTTCAAATTTCTGTATGTTGCCTACACAAGGATCACAGTTGTGTATTACATGATGAGCTCAGTGATTTACGCTGGTAACTTTTCTTTACTCATCTGCATTGGTAAATTATAAAGATCCTATACTGTGCATTAGCATGCAACCTGAATTACATTCCAATATGAAATATTTATATATCGGTCCTAAACATTTCAGCTGTCACAAATACAGTTCCAGTTGAAGGGTTCTTATGCACATACTTCCTTTTTGGGTTTTACCCCACAGGCCTAACTGGTTTCTGGTTTAGGAGTATGTACAGGGCCTCTGCCATTCTTATCTCCCTCTCCATGACCATACATTCTCAAGTTGGCATTTAAAAAAAAAATAAGAGAATCAGGACCAGTCCTAATAACTTCAGGCTGAGTAAAACATGGAGACATGCAGAAACAAAGGAAGTTTGACAACAGAAACCACTGTGTTTAGGTAAACAAGAGACTCGTGACTCTGGAGTTAAGTCTGTACTGAAATGTTCGTCAGAAACTAATGAGTGCCTGACTGTGGCATTTTTATATAAATGTGTTTCTAGGGGACAGGGTTGTAAAAACAAGCAAATAAGAATTAACTAGCCCACCCTGCTTGCATTTCATATACGCGCTGCTTGTGTCGCATCATCTCATAGGGGAAATCTTAATCAATAGATATCAATAACACTTTTGAAATTAACAAAACAATTTAGTATTTCCTGCCTTCCACAGAAATGAACAGAGGGTACATTTGGATATTCAAAGGAATCCTTGCTTTGCCTTGTTTAGTGAGAAGCCCTGACTGAGGATTTATTTCTCTAAGTTTGCTGTTTTAATTTTGTGTGCTGTAATAAACGTTTCTTCAACATGTGTGGATGTTTAAGAATGATCACTGTGTTTTACTACTTCTGGTTTTCATTTTAATGACATTGTGAATTTTAGTGAATCACAAGGATACTGAAAAGAAACTTATCACATGTTAATTGTAGGGAAAGTGGAGAACATGGTAGTTGCTATAGTTATCCTGCTCATTATATTAGAGTTGTGTAAGAAATACAAACAATTATATCAGATATCAGACAAGTTAAAATTGTTTATTAAGTGGTGACAATGTCCATTTAAAACCAAATATCCAGCAGCCTAGATGTGACTTGTAGTGACCTACTTTACAAACCAAGCACAAACTATCTCATAAGGAACAAAATGTACACTAGAATCATATTTTAACTGACCAAACCCATGGCAAACAGACAAACCTCTGGCTTTTGAGAAAAGTGGTTATATGATAATTTCACTGCCTCATCACTGGGACTATTGGCCATTGGGCTGACTTGGTACTTAATGTAATGCTTTGAGCCTTAATTTGCCGTATTCTTCTGGCAGTGTGATACAAACGTGAATTTATACACTATGAACATAATTCTAAAGACTTTCATATTTTATAAATACAACAAATATATCAACAAGTGCTTTCAGTCAACGGAGAAAAACAAAAATGAACTAGTGAAGAAGAAATGAGGACAGGAGAGGGAGCTCCTACACTGCTGTACATTCCTGCTCAGGAGCATCCACCCAGGGACATTAGAATTACACAGGAAGTATGAGGCAGAGTTTAGTCTGTAGAAAACTAAGTATCACAAATTAGATATTATAAATTACCTCGCTAACCTTAAATCCTACTCACTACAGGTCTCTGGAAATGCCGTTTTTATACATGTACATGAAGCAACATTGTATCCAACTCAAGTTGGTGAATTTCTGTGATTCAGCCGCCAATGATTGGTTTTGTTCTTTTTTTCTAGGCCTATAATCCCCAGCTTTAATTTAATGGGAAAATACACTACTTCTAAAACATCATCTGAAGAAAGACAAGTCACACAGCGATGACCAGACTAAGATTCTTTAACTATCCACATTACAGCTGTAGATCCAAGTAATTACATTTTGCTCACAAGACTATCAAAACAAAGTGTACTGTTCAATAGTGAAGTGCACGTCCTGCTCTGGTAGATTCAGGACAAGTTCATAGGTGGTTATGCTTACGCTTCTTAGAGGATGCATGCTGGGGATACTAAACCTTCCATAGCTGTCCTCATGGTAGGAAGTTCTGTTTCTAACTGTTGACAGCCTGATTTGTAGACAGTCTACTGTAACATGACATGGAATTTGGGACCGAGGTAGAAATCTAAGAGACGAATAACTGAAAACTAAGACAGGTAAACCCAAAGTTAGAGGGCATTGCGAAAAGAATAGAAACAAAGACAGAAACCCTACTTGTTCTGGGAAGATTCTCTGATATCTTAGATCTCGCTCTTAGAGTCTTGCTCCCACCACACAGACACTAACTGCAAAACAGCGAGTGAACTTTGGCCTGGGTCAGCGTTTGAATGCGAGGATCCCTGTTGTCACAGATGTAATGAGGCGAGAGACATTAACACTGGACAGCAGCCTCCCTGCTAACACACAAATGTGGGTGTTCATATGCACCTTCACAGTATTTATGTATCATGAGAAGGGAAAATAAGATCTTATTGCTGATATTTGAGAGAGTCACTGGTCAAATCAGGAAAGACGTTCACTGGTGAACATCCGTAGCTCAGTTTAAAAAAACAAAACAAGACTATTATTTCATTAAATGATGAGACATGTTAGTGTATTGGTAGTGTATTTTGCTACAGTGGAAAATATATTATCTCATTTTTAAGGCCCATAGAGGCAACATACCATGTGGGACAGGTGAATTCCGTTTTTTTTTTTTCTGCTTTGTATAAATTTCCTTCCTAACTTTACTGACCACATTTTCTACGACTGTTAAGGTTATTTAGTTTTATTTTGCGGATTATGCTTACATACTTTGCATATGATGAGATATAACAAAGATTAACTTCATTCTGTATTAAGTCTGAAAACTGGTGCATTGCTTCAAATAACAGTTTATATAGTATTTAAAGTTTTCATTCATTCATTTTACATTTTATTGAAAACATTTAATTCCAACTCAGCCACTTCACAACATCTACAACACGGACCACTTCCAAATGTGTTCTGAATAATCAGATCTAAAGGTTCTTCAATGCATTTAGGATGCATTCATACCTGTACTTGTGAGGTCCTATTTAAGATGCAGGTGTAGAGGAGGCCAGGGTGGTCAGGGCGTAAAGTGTATATCTATCTGTCATACATGCAGTAAAATCACAGCAGCAAACATGATTTAAACAGAGGGTAATAATCCAGAGCACCGTGCATCGCCCAGATCAACAGGCAGAGCTTTACCTTACATTCTAACCGGGCTGATGTAGTAACTCAGACACTAAACCACTAAACCTCCCTTTATCCATCCACAAACCTCTGCCCGTTGCCACTCAGCCCAGCCTGATGTCACTATTGATGATCTCAACATATAGATAGGTGACGGTACTTGGCACCTGATCCGTGAGATATGAAAAGGTGGCTAGGTCACAAAACAACACACCAGGTGAAATTAGAACAGACCGAAAAAACTCAAAGGAATCTTCATTTGGCATTTGAAAAACTGAGCTTGTTGACGGTCCTGGAGAAAATTCTTTTGTGGCATTCGCCCGAGGTATGAAGTTTCGCTCTCAGCTCTCCAGGTCGTTATTAGCTCCTTCCAGAGCCTTAAGCAATTTCCTGCCAAACAGCAGCTCAATGGGAAACAAATCCATGGGGCTCTCTCACATTGTGAGTAGAGGTACTTGCAAGTTATACTTTTGCTATTATCATCGGGTGTGAAATTCTGAATAATGGATTTTAAGTTTCAAGCATTTTAAAACCACACTGAGCAACAACAAATATATTAAAGACAATTTCCTGCCTGTCTGTGTGACATAGTTGAAAGCTAGCCAACAACCTTGGAATCATGTAAACTTTGGCACAATTTAAAAAAACAAAAAAACAAACAAAAAGGATTTAGTCGTAGAAAGGCCATGTAACTTTTGTGTGAAGGTAGTGGAGGTGTCCACCTAAGAAGCAATGCTTGGATTGTGACCAACTATTGACTAGCTCTCCTTGCCGTCACTGCATCACTTCATTAAAGACGAACCTACTGTCAACAACTAGGAAGCCAAATGACATTGGGGAGGATGGGATATTTGTTTTGTTGTTGTCGTTGTTTGTGGTAGTAATACATACTTAGATAGTTTGAATTTGGTACCTGGCCAAAGGGTGTTTAATCTGTCATTACTACAACTCACTGAATTTAATCAAAATTGCATGGTCTCTGTTGCCATATCGCTGCTTATCTCTAACTGGGTAAAAGACTGTTTTGCTGTAAATGAAACCACAGCAGGTGTTCCAACTTGTTTCTGCAAATACCTGGCAGGGAACTACATTTACAAAAAAAAAATGGGGACTGTAATTATAACCAGTACATTTGACAGGTAACTTTGATCACAAGGTGACTGTCAATCATTACTATGGGGGCAGTGGTACTGCTTGCTTTGCTTTATAGAATATGAGCTCAGCCACCGTCGCCCTCAGGCTGCTGTGGAGGTTGCAGACTGGTTTTTGTGAAGCGTCTAGAGACAATTTGTATTGTTATTGGCGCTATATAAATAAAAATGAATTGAATTTAATATCAGTATGAGTTGTTTTTACACATTAGCTATAGACAGATAAATCACGTTTGAGATTCAGCATTTGAAAATCACAGCTTGGTAAGCTGCAGTATAACAGATGATCATAGGAATGTGGTCTAGGCAAGGAAACATTATATATATATATATATATATATCTTGAAGAATATTTCTTCGAAGCAAATTAAACTGTTCCACCCTACTCCTCATCTGAACCTTCAGAGTCTCTACAGTGAGATACAGGGAGACAGTGATGTCAGTAGACAAACAGTAAGTGACCTCGTGCTGAACCAGGAACCTGACACTCCCTCTGACCTCCTCCTGCTGGGAATGCACCTCAGATTTGCACCTCAAACTAGAAATCCCAGGAGCCAAACAGACCAGCTGCTGTAAAGTGTGCTGTAAATCAGAACAAATATAGTCCTACTCAGCTAGATAAAGGATTTTGAAGTATAAAAGTCATAGTGGTGAAGTTACAAGGGCCAGTGTGTAACATTTTCTATCTTCCATAATTTACAGCAGTTTCATAAGCAGGACACCTTTTCTTGAGGACACCTTTTCTTGAAAGACACGCCCATGTGCACACTGCATTGAATTTATCCATGTTCTGCATTCTGTTAAAGGGCACATACCAGCGGTTCATGCTACATTTGGTTATTAGTTCTGACACCTGAAGGCAGCAGAACATCTGAAATTACATTATATTTAGGCAAACGGTTGCATAGAGCAGCCACATCAGTCACATAAGAGCCCACCTGATAAAGCCAATGTGGCAGTTCAATGTGCACCTCATCAACAAATGTAGATTCACACCAGGGCTGCTGCTGGTTCAGATTCTACATCAAGCAAAAAGAAGCAAATACAGAGGCTGGTCTAGATGTGCGTTTTCTTTAGCAAACTATCTGCACACCCCAGTGAATAAATTAAGATGAACACAATGACTAGACTGCTCTGTTACACTATTCAGTAATGGAACCATGTAAAATAATGAGCTATATTTTATAGTTCACAGATAGTCTTGGATAAAGATAACTCACTATCTTTTACAGAAATGTTTTCTGCAACTGAACAACCATTCTTTCAACTTAATAATTGAGCTTCAGTGTCACATAAATAAGACACTAGCCAAACCAAGTCCACATATAATAAGGTACATTTAGTAGCACAAATAAACCTGCTAAAAGGTTTAACTGTATTTCAAATAATACGCACAGTACAGCATATGACGATTACCCAAAAACAAGATGAAACGGATGACTGACAACCTTCACAGACATATATGACGATTACTCTTTTATTTTATAAATAACCATTTTAGTCATCAGAGAAGTCATTAAATAATGGTTTAGAACTTATTTTACTCACTCACTTTAGCAAGCCCTTTTCATATACTGTATCTTCACTATTTCTGTTGATGTCAGGCATTGCATACAATGCAGGTAACCAGGACTAACCTGGGCTGAGGTACTGCACAAAGACAGACTCTTTGTGTCATCAGTGAACGCTTAACTTCATAACATAGTAGAGAATATACTCCTAAAGTTTTCTCCTCATGGGTTTCCTTAAATCTTACCAAGCAGACCAGCAGCCTCAGTCACTTCAATCAGTTAGATTGGAGAGTGTTAAGGGATGAACGTTTTTTTAGGCTGTAGATTCTTAAGGGATTTGATCAACTCTCTCTTGGCTTCCCATCACACTTTATAGAACGTAGGCGGCATGTAGCCTTATGTTTAATTATTGCCAGGGTAGATTTAGTCATTATCTCTTTCCCACACCATTACAGCTGATTTTAGTTCAAGCAGACATGTGTTTTGTCTTTGCATACTTCGGATAACGGCCGAAGCATGCGCACGTGTACGCGCACACACGCACGAATACTAACACACCGTCGCACTTAACGGAAGAGCGCTAACACAGTTAACACAAGCGCCCGACAGCTGCGGCGCATGCGTGCCTGCTGTAATCACTCCTCCCCCATCCTGCACGCTGGCTGACCCGCTTGTGACCCTGACATCTCGGTGAACTCTGCTCGCAACCAAGTTCACTGTCCATCAAACAGAGGGAGAGAGAGAGGTAGAGAGAGGGGAGAGAGATAAAAGTGTGAAGACAACAGATATGCATATCACTATCATTAACAGCAGTTATAACAGTCATTACATCCACAGCACAATAAGGTGGCTTTCACATTTTGTGTACAGAACAGGTCAATGCAGGGCCAGTCCCAGGTTTAGTGGGGCCCTTAGTTGAATAGGACCCAGTGACTAACTCTAGTTTGTAGAGTTCGTACACCCTGTACTGACCTCACGCATAAACTGAAAAGGCACGTGGCAAAGAATATTTTTGCTGTGCTCTTATTTTAATATTACAGCAAGTTGACTGAGAACCTGGTTACAGATCAAAAGCGCAATAGTTAAATAGTTTTTATCCAGTTAAATCAGAGAAAGAACTATACAGAAACTGCAACCAGACTCCATCAAGCTTCTGCTGTTACGATTCAAAACTCACCGTCACAGAGTTTTGAATCTGTAAATGTAACCACAGTATAGAAACAAAGCAATAAAAAATAAAAACAATAAAACACCCAAAAACATATTCAAGAAGGCAATTAAAATTTCAGAACATGTGTGTTGGTCTTAAAACACTATCTATAGACCTGGACCTAAAAACCAAGCTCACTTTGACATGTTAGGGATACAAACAGGTTAATCACAATGTTACTGTAACCTGGTAGATGAAGTCCTGATCAGCAAATAGCGTGGCTGGTGGTTTTAGCCTGTCCTGTCCCAAAATGCTCCAGAGAAGTGATTAGATCCTCCTATGTACTAAATTCATTTTGTTCTTATTCGTCTTGTTGCATCTTTGCATAGCCATCCAGTGATCATGAAGTTGCTAGCCAGCTTTATCCAGCACTGATGGCCCATCCATTTTAATGATATCAGACGACCTCTTTGAAAACACAGAGCGCAACAACCTTGTAAAATTTGCATCATGTTACGTTGTAATAGCAGGAACAGCCCAGGTAGAAGGTTTGACCTACAAAAACATACAATAAACTAATAAAAATGGTGCATTATTGTACACTACGACCATTACCCCAACCCCCAGACCATCTACAACTCCTACCCTCCCTAGTTTTATCACACTTGAACGGTAAAATCCTGTATCACACAATCACAGAATCAGATCAATCAGAAAAAAAATCATCAGCTATCGTATGACCATCTGGAGACCATTTCACCCTGGACATGCATCACCCACTACTGTCTGACACATAAGTATTTGTATGTTTTATACTAGCCTAAGAAGTACATGGCTAGTTTTCAAACCTAATTTGTATTTAAGGCTCAGAAAGACAATGGGATCATTTATACAATTGATTAGGATGACTCTCTGTGGTCTGGCCTCAATGCAAACTCCTGCTGGGAAAACTCTTATAAATTGTGAATACCAGAATTTTAGGAATAAATCACTTCACAAAAATGGAAGGGCATCTTACTGGATCACCAGCTGAAGTGGAGGCACAGAGGAAAATAAGTAGACACTTCTGTAGCAGGAAGTAAATACTGGTGTCATTTGTCCAAGTCCACCTGACCCACACAAAAACTACATTTCAAGCATTTCAATTATTTGTTGTTCAGTTATTCTAGCATTAAGTGTTCAATTACATTTTCTTTGTTTTTCAAGTTCTCCTGAAAAACCAAAAAACTGTCAGAGTAAACTACAGTGACTGCCTTGGGATACTAAATACGTATAAATACAAAGCCAATGCAGGGGCAATGACTAATGCAGTTTCAGTCTGTGGACACTGCCCTGCCCAGCTGGTCCCAGCTGTTTAATCCTCATGATGAATACCAATACATTCAAATCCAGTTGGGTGCAAGGCCATGTCCCCCTGTACTTAGTCGAATGAAAAGGTGAAAGGACAAGGATATTTTACATCCAGGCCATAATGGGAGATCAGATATCCTGTTTTTTGTGTGTGGATGTGGGAGTCACCTTGAACCTTACTTTACAACAGCTCACATTAAGCCACAGCGGATTAATTTATGTGGCGTGTTGCTAGAAAAGTAGCAGTCAAGATGTTCGTCCCCACACGCACGCGCGTCCTGGAGTTATGACAGGTCGTAAAATAAAAGTCCAAATGCAGGAGTGAGGATGTGGTAAATCTGCTGATGAGTGCATTCTCTGCTGGATGTTTATTTTGCATGTGGAACCATAGCCCGGGGATAACCTTGCGTCTGTGTGCGCGTCCCTTTGCCTGACTCTGCTGACCTGAGTTTGAACCCGCTGAGAGAGATATCATTTTTATAACGCACATGGCGAGAGAGAGCGCGGGTTAAAGTCTTCCAGATTAGGAAGAGGGTCCATGCGAAAGCAGACTGATAGAAGCTACGAGTCAATCGGAGGGCAGCGCTGCTGTTCAGCCAAGTGTCATCGTTGGATTTCACTGGAGGCTGTAGAGGGAAGGCACGACTTGTTGGCTTTATTATTTACAGCCATATGCGTAAACATTCCAGTCAGACAATGTCTCAAACATTTAGGCGAATGCAAAAAGAATATTCAAATCTTATAACAAATACAAATAAATTTCCTCATAGTAAAAATAAAATGTAGGCGTTACTTCGAAAGGGATCAGCGAGACCCACAGGGAGAGAGGGATTAACTGCCTATTTTCCATTTTCTTACGCGGCTGAAAATGTGCTGCTTAAGAGCCTTTTTGCTCTTGAATGCAGTTCGCCCTGCAGGCGTGATTACTGATCCTACAAGCGGTTCTTAAGCCAAGGTAATGAGTGTGTAAACTAGCTGCTTTATTGCCAACAAAGGCGTCTTGGGACGCGCTTCCATTGTCTCGTAGGGAATCATCACCTTTTCTCAGTGAAATTCGCACCGGATTGTCTGAGTGCAACGGGAGGTAGGAATTAAAGATGCGGCCCTCGGAACAAATGGTGAGACAAGTCGGCCAGTGGCCTACAGGCCGGGGGCGGGGCCGAGCGACACCCACAATTAAAGATGAACTTTGTGTGAACTAATTTATCTGAGGGAGGAGAAGGTTACCGGCTGCCTGCGGTCCCGGCAGCCTATAAAAGCGCCGGGTGAGCCGCTGGCGTCGCAGTAGAGCAGCTGACAGAGCTCCACCTGAACGCATCCACTGCTCCAGGACGCTGTCTTCCACGGACGCCGACGCAACATGGCTCTGAGCACGCTGCTAGCCACAATCCTGTGCACAATCGTGCTTCCCATCCTGCTGTTCTTGGTGGCCGTGAAGTTGTGGGAAGTTTACATGATCCGAGGCAGAGACCCGAGCTGCCGCAGCCCGCTGCCCCCCGGTTCCATGGGCTTACCTTTCATTGGAGAGACGCTGCAGCTCCTCCTCCAGGTAAATACTAACACTTGATGATGTTTGGCTTTTGTCCACAGCAGTGTCAGTAGCCTTATTAAACTTTGTGACAATGTCTTATCTTCATTTCCCTACTGTGTTTTCATCCGACTAAACATAAAGCCATACTTGACTTTCAAAGTTTGGCTCTTATGGCACCTGTTGTGGTGTTATTTATCTTGGCTTTATGCAACTGTTATTTAACTAAACCATTAGACATATTCCGTTTTAGAAATTTAATATAGGATATGGATATGGGATATAATATAACATAGTCAAACTTGAATGGTATTAATTTGGTTTCTGCCCGCATATTTGATTGCAGTGGGCTGTGTGTTGCCATGTGCAGGATCTATAGAGCTGTACCTGTGTCTATAACGGTGTGTGTATGTGTACATGATTGCAGAGGAGAAAGTTTCTGCGGATGAAGCGACAGAAGTACGGTTACATCTACCGCACGCACCTCTTCGGGAATCCCACAGTGCGCGTGACCGGCGCGGAAAACGTTCGGCAGATTCTGCTCGGGGAACACAGGCTGGTGTCCGTGCAGTGGCCCGCCTCTGTGCGCATCATCTTGGGCTCGGACACGCTCTCGAACGTCCACGGAGCCCAACACAAGACCAAGAAAAAGGTAGTACCTTCTTTAATCTGATATAAGGTATTGATTTTCAAATATATTTCTGGAAGGGACATGGAACATTAGTAAATAATCTCCGTTGTGCAAATGTTACAATTTGGAAACAATGATTTAAATGCTTATTTTTTCCTGAAATATTTTTGAAAATCGATATGTCAAAAATGCATGGATCAGGCATAAAATGACCATTGAAAGGAGAAGTAAACAACCTTGATCATCTGTGGGGGGGGGGGGACTTTTGGAGCTACCATTTGTGTAGATGTTACTTGCACATATGCCACTGACTTAGACGGGACCATGCAGCACCACCCCATACCAATGACAAGCAGCATGCAGCCTGACACACACACACACACACACACACACACACACAAAAAAAAAAAAAACGCACAACACAAGGGCCTGGCCTTAAAATTCACTAGATCTCAAACTGTTCAAGTATCTGTGGGATGATCCACAGGGGGCCCTCCCCTCAACCCATAGAACCCAAAGACCCCACTAACAACATTGTGATGCCAGACACCACAGGACACACTCAGAAGACCCATGTCCATTCTCTGAAGAGTCACAACCGTTTTGGAGGCACAAGGGAGACCTACACAATATTAGGAAGATGGTCATAATGTTGCCTGATGGGTGTATATCTGCATGTTATAATTTGTTTGCATAAATATAAATTCTGTTCCAGTTTATCATAATCTTTAAACACTACCCCTCTTAAACCATTGGAGGTAATGCTTATTCTCAATATATACCTATGTTTTTCAGTTTTTCTACATATTGGTGTCAGGGTTGGAGCTGTACTAATATAAAACGTTGTGGCAGATATAAATGAAACAGATCGTTTGTCCTTTAATGAGTTTTAGCCTCAACCCAGCACTTCTGCCCTCCCCAGGCCATCATGCGGGCTTTCTCCAGGGAGGCTCTGGAGCTCTACATCCCAGTCATCCAGGAAGAAGTGAGGGCTGCAGTGAAAGAGTGGCAAGAAAAGGACTCCTGCGTACTGGTCTACCCAGAGATGAAGCGGCTGATGTTCCGCATAGCCATGAGGATTCTGCTTGGCTTTGAGCCAGAGCAGATCAAGACTGACGAGCAGCAGCTGGTGGAAGCTTTTGAGGAAATGATCAAGAATCTGTTTTCTCTGCCCATCGATGTTCCTTTCAGTGGACTGTACAGAGTAAGAGAAATACTATATTACATGATCTAGCAGAAAGTTTTTTGTCATTGTGCAGAGCTAGATCTACACAGTTGGAGAAGTATAAACCATTTAACTTGTAAGGTGATGAACAGAGTTAACAGGAGTAATGTCTAAAAATATTAAAAATTATATACAAAATTAGGTATGTGTGGTCAGACGGGTAATTTAAGTTGTTCAGACTGTTCATCTCCTAACCTCTTATTTCTCCTCTGTCCTCCATTTGCCACTACCTTCCATATTTCCACCTTCCTTCCAGGGTCTGAAAGCAAGGAATTTCATTCACTCCAAAATAGAGGAGAACATCAGGAAGAAGGTGGAAGATTCAACCAAGGAATGGAAACACAGAGATGCCTTGCAGCAGCTTATAGACAGCAGCAAGAAGAACGGAGAACCCTTCAGCATGCAGGTAATAAAGATGTCACACAACATCAACTGTGTTAAAGTATGAAAATATAAATATAATGATATAAATGCATTTTCTACAGTTATGAGGCCTAAAAGTTTCTGTCTAATTTCCAGGCTATCAAGGAGTCTGCTACAGAGCTGTTGTTTGGGGGTCATGAGACCACCGCCAGCACAGCTACCTCTCTGGTCATGTTCCTGGGCCTAAACCCTGAAGTAGTGGATAAACTGAGACAGGAACTGATGGAAAAGGTAATTATACTTTATACATTTACTTCTGTAAACTGTTAGCAGTGGTTATTTCTATGGTAAGCTCCACATAATAAGCTGTCACTTAAAATCACTTATGGTCACCCTACTTATCACTGGCTTCTAACTCCATCTCATGGCTGTCCTTAACAAATGGTGCTCAGTTTTCAGTGTCAAGTGTCATGTTTTCATCCATACGTGCATAATCATGTGAGCCCTGTGACAACTGAGCAAATATCATTTATCTGAGGATGGCTATGAACTATAGTTGTTATACTTGCCATTGAGATAATAATCTGCACTGGATCTTTCTCAGTAAGACACATTAAACTCTAATCAGGAGAAGGATGATGATGAATAGCACTGAGCTGCTCAGATCAACACAAGAAATTTCTTTTTTTTATTGAGTGTGTGCCTTAACTTTCTCAATAACTAGATGTGTGTCAACTTGGAAGGCCCGTACAGCTAATCTATGAGTAAAATATAAATTGATTTATTTTCAGCTGTTTCTTAGTTATCAGTTTTTATTTGCTTTCTCAATACCAGTTGTTATGGACTCAACCACTGAGATGATTTCAGTGCTATAAAATGACAAGTCTGTAATGATTAGTTTGCACAATTCTCACTGCTGTCTTGTCATGTTGCTGTTTGTCTCTATGTTCAGGAGGAGCAGGGGATGGACCTCCAGAGTCTGAACATTGAGTCCATGGAACAGTTGAAGTACACAGGCTGTGTCATTAAAGAGACATTAAGGATCAACCCTCCTGTCCCTGGAGGCTTCAGAGTGGCTCTCAAGACTTTCGAACTCAGTGTAAGCAATCAATGATCTCTGAAGTAAAGCTAGAAACCACCTTGTGATGGGACCACACCAGCCTTAACACAAATACATTCTGTGCCATTTTGCTGACACACTCATACACATACAGAAACACACATAACCTGCTTGTTGATGTCTTCAGGGTTACCAGATTCCCAAGGGCTGGAATGTCATCTACAGTATCTGTGACACCCATGATGTGGCTGAGATCTTTCCTAACAAAGAAGACTTTCAGCCGGAGCGCTTCCTCAACAAATCCTCCACAGACTCCTCCAGGTTCCAGTACATTCCGTTTGGTGGTGGCTCTAGGATGTGTGTGGGGAAGGAATTTGCCAAGGTTCTTCTGAAGATCTTCCTAGTTGAGGTGGTCACAAAGTGCCACTGGACTCTTTTAAATGGGCCGCCAACCATGAAAACAGGACCTACTGTGTATCCTGTGGACAAATTGCCAACCAAGTTCACCAGCTATAAACAAAATTAAATTGGGTGCTTTAGGAGGTTCTGGTTTTTGGTTGCTCTTATGAAACTAATTATAGGCCATGTCATTTACCCATGAACAGGAAATGACAGTATGTTCTTCTTTGGACTCATGAATTGTACATATTGTAGATTAGTTAAGAATGTATTTTAAATTTTCTGTGAATACAATAGATTTGTACTGTATATAACATTTCTATTTTGAGATATGAACAAAATAAATGAGAGGCACTATACACTTGGAACACTTCATAAGCTCAGAGGTGTATCTATGGCATTATGTACATATATGATGTAGTCTGTTTATATAACTTTTGTATCTTATGCCAACTTATTTAAGTGACTTATATTGTTTTTTTTTATTTTTTTTTTTATTTAATAAAACTCTTGTAGTGAACCATATATTCCATTTATTATACATACTGAACATAACCACTCCTACCTAAATCATTCGGTCTCGCACAAGTCAGTCTTAATTATAGCACGTAATTGGGCTAATATGCCAAATGACTATAACTAGGAAGTAGTAGAAATCTTCAGGTAAGGTTTGCTGATGTGTTTACTCTGATGGTGGGTGGTCCTGAGACACTCACACATTCCATTATCCTTACTCAATAAGTTGTGATGAGAACAGAAACATAGCAGAAACCTGGAATCCATACAAGGAGGGAAAGCAATGCACTGATGACCCTGGCAGATGAGCAGACAGAAGGTGAAACAGAGTTCAGACTGATCAGTTCAGTTTCAGGGCACTGAATCACTACAGACCTCCAGTACAACAGTGGAGATAGGCATGTAACAACCTGTAAGATAGATTTGAGATCACTTCACAGACAGTGTTAAAACATAACTCTGGTTTATCACACCTGAGTTCAATTTCTCTAGCCACACCCAGGTCTGATCAAAAAATCAATAAATCACTTCAATAGGACCTGTCTGACAAAGTGAAGTAGACTAAAATATCCTCAAAAGCTAGACATCATGTCAAGATCCACAGAAAAGCACGAACAAATGAGAAAGAAAGTAATTGAAATCTATCCGTCTGGGAAAGGTTATAAAGCCATTTCTAAAGCTTTGGGACTCCACAAATGGCAAAGACATGGAACAGTGTTGAACATTCCCAGGAGTGGCCAGCTGACCAAAATTACCCCAAGACCACAAAATACTGTCCTGAATCCTATTGAAATGCTGTAGCATGAAAGGCGTTTCATACTGGAAAACCCTCCAATGAGGCTGAATTACAAGAATTGATGAGTGGGCCACAGACTCACTGCAAGTTAACGTTTGATTGCAGTTGTTGCTGCTAAGGGTGGGCCAACCAGTTATTAGTTTTAGGGGGCAACCACTTTTTCATACAGGGTCATGTAATGAAAACCTTCATTTAAAAACTGCATTTTGTGTTTACTTGTGTTATTTTTGTCTAATTAAATTAGTTTGATGATCTGACACATTTAAGTGTGACAAATGTGCAAAAAAGTAAGAAATCAGGACACTTTTTCACACCACTGTGAACGTATGCACTAGAAAATTCCATCCATGGACCATGGAAATGTTGCATCCTTAAGAGCACTAACATGATACACAAGCTATGTTCCAGACTTCCACTCCTCATTCTTTCTCATTCCTGTGGTTGTCTGTGCTTCTACTTCTCTCATGTATTGTTCATGAATATAAAATGGATTGGTGTCTTTAGTAAAACTACGTCACAAGCCTGAAGATCTACTTGAAAGCTTGCTTTAAACCTCTTCAAACCCTGTTGTGCTACAGTGGTCACAAATTTTGACAAAAATGGCTTTGGCCTTGCAGGGTTTTGTTCCCACTTGGTGATGGTGAACAATAGAGGAAAGCAAACTCTCTTTAGAATATGGAGAGACGGCAAAGGTTAGAAAAGTTCATTCACATCGTTTGAGTGCTGGGCCAGCAGCGATAGGATGACTGGACATAAAGGTGTCAGCTACGATTTACTATGACAATTTGGGCATTAAGCTGAAATTCTTATCCACAGTGACTGTACAGCAGTTCAGCATTTGTGGATCCAATAATTGCAAGTACCACAGTAATAAACAAGGGCTAGGGACAACAATACAATGCAAAGCATTAAAGTGGAAGGAGGCTGCGTATAAATCAGAATGGTACCAGATTGAGAAACAACTTGTGAATGAGGCCAAACACACCTGCCAAAAAGGACGCCAATCTACTGCTACTTTCTATAACTTAGAAAAGATTGCTACTAAGTGTTGCAAATACATGCAGTAAAAATGATTCATGAACAGACAGAACAGTCATTTACACACACTTACTGTAGCCAAGATACTCCAGGATGTGTGTTACGCAGGAAATGAGAGAATTCCTTTACATGCACTGCAGTAACCTGGTTACTGTGCATCCACATGTAGATGCAGCAAGTCAGTAATCAGATGTAAAAGCAAGTAAGTGTGTTTGTAGTTGTTGTAGTATGTTGCTACAGAGAGATTTAACTCTGAACCCTTAGTTCATATGTAAGACAGTGCATACAGAAGTCAACATCTGAACAAGCTACTGTGCTGTTAAATTGTAAGAGAAGGCAAGAGCATGTGCCTAGCGCACAGACAGATGTTTTATTCAGTGTGCTCATATGAATCCTCTTATTGCAGAAGTACAATATGTTCAGATTTGTTGCATTTGTTTTTGTTGTTGTTGTTGTATATGATCATTAACATAAGTCTTCTACTGGTCACTTTATTTATCCACACTGAGGGATAAATAAAGGATTATCTTATCTATGCGCTGTATTAGCCAAAGCATCATCTACAGAGAAATTTTATACATTTACAACACATTATTATTTCTCGAGAAGGGAAATACTCTCTGCTTCACGCCTTCAAAGTCCACAAGGAAGATTTTACTGACTGCCGATAGCCTTCAGACTTAATTGGCCAAGTTCAAAAGTTCAGGACAGCTCAGAACTTTGTCAGGCAATCTGGAGGCAAGCAGCCTATTCTTCTGAGTTATGGTTGTCTGTACTTCCAATAAGAACAGGATTGCCACTAAAGGTCAGCAAATGTTCAGGTGAGGTTGGCATTAATGACTTATCCAAGACGTCATCTACAGGGTTATCTAGTGTTGACACAAAGTTATGTGCAGTAGTGGTAGCTAGTTCTCTGTTGTGTGTGACGACAAGCACAGTGCATAAATGGATATATACATATTTAGCAGAAATGGTTTAATAAAAACAAAAAACAAAAAAACAGCGTCATAGCATTTCAGTGACCAACTGGCTGGGACCTTTATCTGTGTAGTTTGCATCTTCTCTGTGTGCCTCACTGTGAATTTACTACAGTTGCTCTGGCTTCCTCCCAAAGTGTAATTTAGGATCCTTGTTATTTGTCTGAATACTTGATGTCTCTGCAATGATTTGCTTCTTGTCTGAATGGACTCCGCCTCTTGTCCAATGTGAGGTGGGATCGGCTCTAATGTCCCACAATTGGATAAGTGGTTATAGATAAAGGATGGATGGATAAACTCTGGATAAAGTTTAGTAGAGTACAGTAGAATGAACCTTTCACAGTAGGTGTATCTGCTGTTAATCCTAAAGTTTGACCTGTGGGTTCACATCCTCAGTTACAAACCTCTGTTATGTACAGCAGTGGTGCATGGGTGATTAACTTTCCAATTTCCAAACTTATGGGTCATGGCATACCTCATTAATTAGGAAAATATATTCACTCATTACATGACATTTTCATGCATGAATAGGCAGACTTTTGTAAGTTTAGTTTGAATAGATTAAAGATATCAACCTGTTTTCTGTTTATTGTAGAAATGCCTGTAACCATTTTTATTTAAACAAAAAAGACCACTTGCTTTGAATACCTACAGACACAGATACAGACAGATACATTTGTTATCTGTTTGTATCCATTGGGTATATTTTTTTAATCTGTTCCAGGCTACTGTTGAGTATCTGTCTAAATACCACACAGAATGAATGAACTAGCATCCCTCCCATTTGCATCACTGTTGTTAGATTCAGATTTGGTATGTTTAAAAGATGCAGATATTTAGATATTTAGGTTTTCAGCCAGACAATTGTTAGGATGTTATTCAATCCTGAGTGAGAATGTAGGTGTGTGGGGGATTTCTGTCCTTCCTGACAGGTTGATGAAACAGTTATATTGGGGTCTGCTCACACACAATAGCCCTTTTTCTTCCTTTCTTCCTCATCAAAGGACCAACGTTCTCCTAAATTTGACATAGATCTGTTAGATCCTTTGGCCTTTCCTTGACCTCCTACTTTGAAATTCAGATATTCTGGGTTGTGTTTGTGAGCATGTATATCTACCCATCCGTCTGTCTTTGTGTGAGAGAGTGTGGTATACTGCAAGGAATCAAGAATTTAAGTCATATTTCAAAGGATTTCGTAGAAATAGGCAAAGGGGTGGATTCATGTGTTCTCTAGAAACATCGGAGTCAGTTTGTCTGGTCCGTCAGTGTTTGTGAGGCAGAGTGTGTTATCTGAATGTTGTTAACAGCACTAGAGGAGGAGAGTGGGTCTTGTTATAGTCTTTTAAACGTCTGATAGTTCTTGGGTTCCTGGGCTCATGAAAAAGGACAATCCTTGCGCATGTTGAGTGAAGTTCAATTCAATTCAATTCAGTTTTCCAGAGCAAGCCTGAGGGCGACTGTGGCAAGGAAAAACTCCCTTTTAACAGGAAGAAACCTTGAGCAGAACCCAGCTCATATGGAGGGACTCATCTGCCAAAGGCCAGCCGGGTAGAAACAGAGAAGATAGAGAGAAAAGAAAAACAGGAGAAGCAAGATAAACAAACTGATTAACAAATTGATGATCTATGAGACAGTTTGTGAGAATAACAGGAATCTTGAGGTTGGTGAATTGTTCATCTAGGAAGGAGTGGACAACTGGAGGAGGCCATGAAGACTGGGGCAGATGCAGTTTATGGAGCTCCACAGGTCTGATACACAGCACTCCAGACCATGAAGACTGGACTGGTTGATGAGGCCATCAAGTGACAAGTATGATAGCCATACAGTTTATCCTGTCCCCTAAATCCTCCTCAATTCATGTTCAAGTTGTTCGCTTGGAATGTGAATACAGCACCTGACCCTGATGCATTATAGTTAATGGTAGTTAAAGAATGTTGCAATAATATCAGCAGAGCCCTGAATGTATGTATATTGTCATTTCAATCATATATAGCAGATGTAGTACATAGTGAGATGACAGGACGTTCCTGCAGGACCATGGAGCTACATGAAGACATAGGACTAGGTACAATACGAACCTCGCTGCATAGCTGACACACACACCAGAAATGGAACTACTTTCTGCTGCGAGGAAAAGCACAAGAGCTGTGATTGGTCCACAATTTGATTAATTTAAATCATTACAGAATCTGTAAGGTTAACTGAAGAGGTTTGGAGTCACAAACATTTGTGTGACTTGTGTTTGGTGAAATTAAGGCAGAATACAACCAGAATTTCGGCAAAATTTCCATCGCCATTTTTGAAAGTGAAACAGGAAATGTAAAGTGAAGCAGGATGTAGAAACAAAAATGATACCAGCTGGCAAAAAAGACAGTGTCATCCAGTGGAGTTGTTATAGAGCAAGCCAAACTGACGAGCACACAAGTATAAATGTCTCACACCGGCTGAGGGTCTGTGTGCAAGCTCTCTGTTAACTTTTCACAGAGGGAAGGAGGAGTGTGTGAGGTTTGCGTGGGGTCATTCACGAGACACCGATGATCTTCTCAGCTGTCCTCACTATCCGCTGCAGGGTCTTGTGATGCGAGATGGTGCAGTTCCCTGCAGCTGCTCCTGATGCTCTCTATAGTCCCTCTGCACACTGTTGTCAGGACGCTGCTGGGTTTTCTTCGTGATGGAGCTAGTGTTGAGTGGCCAGGTAAGGTTCTCTGCCAGGTGAACACAGAGGAATTTGGTGCCCTCAATGATCTCTATGGAGGATCCGTTGATGTTCTCTTTAGGTTTGTCAACACTGAGAAAAAAGTGTTCTACACAAGGCTGTCAGATGCTGAACCTCCTCCCTGTATGTATTCCTTTTCTAGTTGGAGTGTGTGGTGATGTTATAGAGACTGTAATGTTGTCGATACACTGAAGGTGTCCCATGGTTGTAGACACCAATACATTAGCATCAGATCCCTTCAGTTCTCTAGGTTATGAGGCCTCCAAGAATCATCACTAGTTTCTCTGAAAGTCAAGTTAAATCCTTACATCCACAAAACCTACAGAACGTATAGTTTTACTGCAGAACATTGCCCAGAGCATCACACTCTCTCCACCTGCTTGACTTTTTACCAATAGGGCACCCTGATTCTATCTTGGGCAAACAAAGCATGTGGGTAAACTGCACACATGCAGTTGCCTTTCTTTATAATGTAAATTCAATTCAATTTCAATTAATTTTTATTTATATAGCGCCAATAACAATACAAATTGTCTCAAGACACTTTAGAAAAACCGGCCTCCAACCTCCAGAGCAAGCCTGAAGGCGTCAGGCAAGGAAAAAGGAAAATGTGTCTACAAAACCACGAAAAACAGGCGCAACTGGACTTGTAGAGTTTCTTGAAGACTTTCCACCACTTATCTAGATACATGATACATGATAGACAATATATACCATGCCTTGGAACACTTAGAACCTTCACAGACATCTCTGGTTACCCAATGGGCTCCTGCCCATATACTGTAGGTCACTGTATTATGGTTGTCAGTCATTTTTGCTTATAAAAATTATGAACCACACAAGCCAGTCTTGGCTCCCCACACACATGATACTGTTATTACTTTCTTGGACCACTTTTGTATTAACCACTGCATAGTGGAAACTCCACAAGACCTATTGTTTTGGAGATGTTCTAATCCAGTCATCTAACCATGGCAATTTCGAACGTTTTGAAATATAGTGAGTGCCTTTGTTTCACTCACCAGACCAGATTGAAACTCCAGAAAACAAAGATCCAATACAGGAACAATCAGGTTGTATCATGGATGTATATGAGACTGGTATTAATCTTCTCATCTCTGTAAAAAACTAAATAACTGTTTACATGCAACCAAGAAACCAGATTACTCAAAGAAAACAGCTCATGTAAGTAATTCGAGAATACAACTATTTACACTGCAGCAACCTGGTTGATGTAATTCAACAATTGAAAATTCAACAATAGAGAGCAGAACTCAGACTGGGAAAATCAGGGTTGTTTAAATAAACCTTGTACCTATAATATATTTCATGAAAAACAGTAACAAAGGTGATCAAAACAACACAGATTGTGGGAATCAGAAAGTGAATAACGGTGTTCAGGTGTCTCTGGCTTCCTCTCTGTGTGAGTTTTGTTGCTCCATACCAACATTAGCGGGCTCACTTCTTTGCCTGCATCTCAACCTGTACTTTGTCTCAAGTTCCACTATGTCAATAGCACATAAAACTGATGCTGTTGTTCTACATAAGAGATCAGCTATTTGTTAATGTGAATATTTTAGTCACTATTCCATTTTTTCCTAATCTTATTTTGCACATGCAGATTAGTTATATATGCAGTAGGATGGGACGAATGGAAATAAAATAAGTCAAGAGTAGTAAGTAAGAGGATGAGCGGTGGATTGAGAACAAACGTGTCTCTATTAAAAGGCTGGTTGTTAGATCTGAGGCGTGTCTTGTTTATCACTGCGCCTCCAGCCTCCTGTCCTCTCCCTCTGTTCTTTAAAAGCTTCTCACATGTGTGAAGGGCGTAAAATCACTTCCTGAGTTGGAACTCTGGAACCCCATCGCCTCGGTGAGAGTGGGACTGAAGGCCAAGCCTTTCACAGGGCTAAAAGGTGACTGCTGTCTCTCTGAGACAGACACGGACAGATGAGAGAAGGAGGAGATGAAGGTTGTTGATGGTTCCAGCTGGAAAACCAATCAGCGAGTTCAGGAGACAGAAGGAGAAAGAATGCTGAATGTCAAACATTTGTTTATGAGGAAGTTTTACAAATGAATGTGAAAATATAGAGAATGAGAAATGTCAAATTTCCAGGAGATAAATATTAAAATGAAATGTTCATTTGTATACTATTGATTGATTGGGTTAAGATGCAGATGAGTTATTTTAAAAATCTTGACTGAAGTAATAAATCAAATTAGCAATTATAACTTCTTCTCTTGAAGCCTTTTTGTGAACCATCTAAATCCACCAGAAAAACAACTAAAATGACACACACACCTCCACCATGTGACCTGTGGTCAACCTCTGTCCTGCTAACCTGTATTTATTGGCCATTAAAGGCCAAAAGTTCACTCGAACTCTGACAACTCTGATTTATAGGCAGATTCATCTCACTGGGATTCTGCAGGACACACACTTACTCTCAAGTGGTGGTACACAAGACAGGGATGGATGTGTGGGGAGATGGATAGCTGTACGAAGGGGTGGGCATCCGAGGAGTGAAATCATCATTGAGATACAATGGTAGAGTAAATAAAAAGTGACTCAATGATTTTGGTTTAATTGAGTAAATGTCAGTTAAGAATATTTGGTCCTAGTCTGTGGCCCACTGATAATACTAAGTATTTATATATTTGCATTATAATTATGTGGGTGTCTGGTTAGTTTCACAGAGACATTAAGAGCTACTGAACACACAAATATACAAAAACTAATGTAGTTTTTACAGAAAATGCGGGAAGTGAGATACACTATCGACAACTATAGGTCAGATGTTGAAAGGATAAGGTATGGATCTGATCACCTCGAGCCTCAGCTACCCAGGTATGCTAGTCTGGCCCCGTGGTGGAACAATGCTATGATGGATTCCCAGAGAGACCCAGAATACATTAAAGGATATATGCAATGAGTCAAGAAAAAAAATTAACTAATTTATTTTACAATGAAACATTTTCTGACTGTAATGAAAGGATGTCAAAGAGAAAATCACGAGGGCATCAAATACCAATAATACCTTAACATGATCATCTTATGTCATGACAGCCATGTACAGTATTTACACACAGCAACTAGGGCTTGCACCTCACACCCACTCACACTCCCCAAAAGGGGAACAGAACTGCCCAAGCAAATGTCAACACCTGGGTGAATTAGGGGTGAGTCTCAAAGTACAGTTGTATTTTATAAATGTTTGTAATAGAATTGAAATTGCAAAGATAGTCAGAACAAAACTACAAGATAAGCACCTTATTCATTTCAGACCATGTTAAGGTTTTCTGTACAACACAGTACAAATTAAAAAGGGTCTGAAAGATATATAAAAGTTTTAGATGCAGTAATGGTTTTACTTTGCTCAAAAACATATATAGGACAGATATAGACGTCCCACAGACAAGGCCATTCTACTCGACAACAATTCTTTACCATTTGTGGTAAGCATATATTAAATGCTATGGTAATGAGATCTATTATGACCTCTTCCCTATTATTGTATACGTCCTATTTTGCTGTCAAAATATCCCTGACTTGTAAAGGCATGGAATCCACTAGACCCCTGAAGGTGGTCTGTCCTCGCTGTGGTATCTGGCATCAAAATGTCAGTAGCAGATCCTTTAAGTCCTGTCAGTTACGAGGTGAGGACTCTATAGATCGAACTTGTTTGTTCAGCACATCCAACAGATGCTGGATTGGATTGAGGCCAAGGGAATCTGGTGGCTAAGTCAACACCTCAAACTTGTTGTTGTACCTCAAACCATTTCTGAACCATTTTCCTTTGTGACAGGGTGCATCACCCTGCTGAACAAGGCCACAGACATCGAGGAATACTACAATAGCTTAAAAGCAGAACATTGCCCACAGTGCATCACACTGCCTCCAGTGCTTTGCCTTCTCTTCCACAGAACATCCAAACAGGGTTTAAAAAGGCAACCGGACTTAGAGTAGTGTTTTTTCCATAGTGGATCCTGGTGTCATGTGTTCCCCAGGTAAGCAACACATATGCATCAATGAGCCCCCACTGTTTCTATGTTAGAACAGTTTTGATAGGTACTGACCACTGTAGTCCGGGAACACCCCAGTTTTGGCGATGGTCTGACCCAGTCGCCTAGCTTCTTGTTTCTAACACATCAACTTTGAGGACAAAGTTTTTAGTCAGTGGCCGTGGTGTTGTGCCTGATTGGTATAAATCCTTTGTATTTTCACTCAGTCATTGTGGCTTACTAGCTGCTTAGGACAGCCAGCTCCACCTCCAGCGGCAGCTATTGCTTATTGGTTGTTCCATGGTTGTTCAGTGAATAGAAATAGTATTTGAAGTATAGGTTAAGTTTCAGTAAGGTGACACTGATACTGTATGTTACAATAGGAGATTGTGAAAAGCAAGTTGTGTTATTAGAAGAGCTTAGACAAAATAAATAAATGCACTGTATGGTTTAGGAATGGCAAATGGGACACAATACACTCACCATAACATTCAACTTTAATGATCTAGACATTCCCAGTGGATCCATGATGCATGACTAACAACTTGTAGTGTTTCCTGATTCAGTTAAAATGTAGGAGTGTTGATGTCAAGGTGCATTGACGAACTGCTTCTTAGTTGCTGTGGAGTAGTGGTTAGAGGTGTAGCTTGTGGGCCCAGGTTCATCTCCTGCCCTGTCCATGGCTGCAGCCCACTGCACCAACTGTACACACTACTGTGTGAACAAATGGATGAGTCAAGCAGCAGGAACATAACTTGCCCATTGTGGGACCAATTCAGGGTTACAATTTATTTTTATTTTTAAAAGAATATGATCTCATTATGATTTAATCGTTTGTATCACCTGATACTGTAAATAAATAGATAAAGTCAGTAATCAGATCCATTGTGTTGTAAACAAATTCAGCTCCACATTGCTCAAAGCCTGGCCAAATGATCTGAATGGACCAGGAATCCTTCACTGGACATAGGGCACTGGACAATTTCAACTTGGTATCTGGAGATTCTCTAGTTAGAACTGCAGCATTATTGATTAATTCTGAACAGAGGGACAGAGGGAACAGGGAGCATCCGGTTGACCTCCAGGCTTCCAGGTTTTGGCTTCATAAAACATTCTGCAAATACCGCTTCAAATAGGGTATACAGTATATGACGAAAAACATTGTATGGATGCATATAACACCTTCTGTATGTACCTACTAATGCAGAACTTGTGAATACACACAAAGTTTTGCTCCTGTCATGATTAACAGACACTAGAGGATGTGACACAGTGAAACATATCTATGGGAGGGTTGTAAATGAGTGACTTACTTAAACAACCTGACCTCAACCATGAGGAGCCATATAGGAGGATTGGATGGACTTGACAAGGTTCTCTTATCATCCTGACAGTCTGTTTACCATACAGTCATACCTTTCTCTGTCATGTGATTTGATCTGTTAACAAAAGGCCAAGGCCATGTTGGCTTCTTAAAACGTGACATGTATCCTTGCCACTGGAAACAGCTGCTTGAAAAAAAATTATTACTAAAGTCACTCAGCAACTGCTGTGCATTTCAGCATCAGATTATCCAAAAAGTACACTAAGCACGTTTTATGAATACAGTCTCTCCAGTGAAATCAGTAGAAGGATGCATGCATGTAGATCCATACACATACAAATAAGATCAAATATACCTTTATTGATCCCCTATAGCAAAAATTCAATGTTAAGAAATGAGTCTATGAGGGGGTCATTCAGGGGACAGAAACACGCAGGCAATTTCTTGTCTGCCTTCCACTTAAACTCTTCTGCACAACAACACACACACGCCTCTTCTCCTCTCTTTCCCCTCTGCCCTCAACTTAAACCCTCACCCCAATCTTACCCCAGCCCTCTACACGTAGCTTGAACCCCCACCCACTGCCCCATTACGCCTGTTACCTCTCTTGCCCCGTTCCTCAGCGACATCTACCCACCCCCACAACACACACTGACAGAGAGAGAGAGTGAGAGAGAGAGATGCCATTACAAATGACTTCAAACATCTGACTTGCAATGTCTCCAGGTATCACGGATGACACATTCCTTTAGACTTCACAATTTGACACAGAGATTCTTTATAGCATTCAACACATATTGTTTGGTAGTTCAGGCAATTCCAAGGTAGGCCGCACATTCTCGTACTCTCACAGTTTGAAGTTGGCAAATATCTTCCACCAAGCAAGCACCAGCAGACACTGCTGTCCCAAGAGTTTGTTTTGTCTGGCCTTGTTACACTATTTTGCCAGAAGTATTGGCTCACCCGTCGTAATAAGTGAATTCAGGTTTTCCAATCACTTCCATGGCCACAGGTGTGTAAAATCACCTTGGCATGCAGACTGCTTCTACAAACATTTGTGAAAGAATGGCTCGCTCTCAGGAGCTCAGTGAATTCCAGCGTGGTGCTGTGATAGGACGCCACCCATGCAACAAGTCCAGTCGTGAAATTTCCTCGCTACTAAATATTCCACAGTCAACTGTCAGTGGTTTTATAACAAAGTGGAAGTGATTGGGAAGGAAAGCAACTCACAAAGTGCACAAAGCAAAGTCCATAAAGACATGGTGAGGAAGAACTTGACTGGTCTGCACAGAGTCCTGACCTCAACCTGATAGAACAACTTTGGGATGAATAAGAGTGAAGACCACAAGCCAGATCTTCTCCTCCAACATCATAGTATGCCCTCATAAATGTGCTTCTGAAAGAATGGTCAAAAATTCCCATCACCAAAAACTAACAAAGCTTCTTTTATTTGCAAGATTTTCTTCCCCCAAGTATTTTTAGTATGGCTTTTAGCTCACTGAAGCCCAATATGAGAAGAACATTCTGAGTAAACTGGACTGCTTTCTTGGAGCAACTTGGAGTAGCTGAGATGAATCACAAATACCACAAAATGACAGAATTAGCATTATGAACAAATGTACAAAATTAGTTGGCAAAATATAATACCATTAATGTATCTTGGAGTCAGTGTGTGTTTCAGGTCTTGCAGCATCGTGCACTCTTGCGATCCTGTCAAGGACTCCAGCAGCATTTACCGACAGGTCCCCCTTCTTCCACTGCCACCTAGAGGCTCTCTCAGCTGTCTCTGTTGAGGCTGTTGTACTCAGAGACCCCCTCATGCCCAGCATGAGGCAGTAAACTCTGTGCTGCTTCTGTTACAGGATGTTGTTCTTACTGTATAAGGTTGCACTGCTCAGGCTGCTTCGTAAACCAAGTCACCTGGTGTCTCCTCCCCTCCCCTCTACTGATATGATGGGTGTCTTGTAGATTAGCAATGGCCAGAGGATCCAGGAAAGACAGGAGGAGGTAGTGGTGGACTAAAAACCTCAAAAAAATTCCACAGACACTAATTGGATGGACAGACAGCATCTTTAATAAGTGGAACAATGTTTGCCTTATTTGGGAGTAATAGTGGAGAGAGAAAGTAAACATGAGGAGAGAGGCTATTGGTTCGACCCCAAGGAATACAATATTATACAAAACTGATTAATTGTATAAAACTTTGCAACATGGATTAATGCTTAACCATGGTTGGTTGTGAAGGCTATGACAACAGCTGCACAGCCAGCCATGCTTATTTGCATGTGGTGTTTAGCAAAATTGTGAACATGGCATCATGAATAACAGGAATGGTTGTAGTACTCATCTCCCTGTTAAAGCTACATATCTTCAGATAGTATAGAATAAAAAGGATTTGCAAACATAAAAATGACATGTAGCCATATTTAGTCTAATAAATTACATTTATTAGACATAATTATGTCTGTAAAGATTCAAGGTCATTCAAGTCACTGTGTATGTGTATGTGCAAAGAAAAACAAACAAACAAAAAAAAAACAGCAAAAGAAAAAAAAAACATTATAATCCCTCACACTGCTGGATTATCTAGTGGAAAAGCAGCACATAACCAGGTTAGTTTGAACATTTCCAAGATGCAGGTGAATATTGTGGAATTAAGAGTGGGTTTCAAGTGTGCACCACCCTCAGATGTTCCTCATTAAAACATAAACTTCCCATTTACCTCTCAGATGTGCGCTGGAAAACCAAACAAGTCCAGTTACTTTGCTTTAATGTTATTTTTTAATTAGAGGGAATTACTCTCAGAAGCTATCAGTAAATGAAACAATACAATTGATTGAGATATCAAATAATGAAAGACAGATAAGCAAAAGAACAGTCATTATATTTCTGTTGTCAGGTTCAGACTCAGTCACCTCTTTTCTTCTCAAAGCAATTGTTTTGCGTGTTGCTGTTTGGTCCTCTCTTCGAGGACGCTTGATCACTAGGGCCCAGAGTCGGGTCAGGGGACCCAGCCCCTGAAAACCTGAAGTTCATATTTTTCTGCCCTCATTCAGCTCTGCTACCGCTATAAAATTCACTTGCAGCGCTTGAAAAGTCCAGGGATCAGGTGGTTCAGATGAAGACATTTCTTGTTGGTGTGTTTTGTCTGCCGGATATTTTGGAGCTTTTGTATGGGCTGTTTAAAGACGATTAGTTTGTACTGTGTGTGCATATGTGCAAATAAATCCCCAACGCATGTCGAGTCCCAAGGACCTGATACTTAGAGAAAATAGAGGGTCTCCAAATATGGTGGACATGATCTTCTGGAGGCCTGAGGTGGAGTGTATGGGTGCAGAAACAAGTGTCTGTGGGCTGTGAGGTTCAAGTATTCAGGTACAGTGAAACATATAGATATCCCTGGAAAAAGGTAAAGATTTCAGAAGATGGAGAAACTGGTGTATTTGGCAGTGAGGTTCCTCCCCCATGGGCGGTGGTTTTGACTCTTTGGTACAGGTACAAATTACACTAACCATCATAGTTTAAATGTTACACTCTGTAGCACCTCACCCCCACCACGTCCCAAATACGTTTCACCCACACATGCCATTAACATCTTGTCAAAACTAAAATGAGTTAAAATAACAACTTCGGCTGCTGAGACAGTTTCTAAAATTCCTACGACCATAGACTGTAAAAACAGTTCTTTTCCTTGATATTGCCATCTCAGCTTTTATTTGACCCAGCCATGCTGCCATAAATCCTAAATTCACAGTTCCTCTCTGAGACAGCCTGAGGGCCCAGGTCTACCTATCATAGAGTGAAAGCTGGAAGAGATTTAATATGAGTTTCTATAGCTATCCCTGTGCCTGTATGCATCCTTTACATTAATGTATGATCTTAACTTAGTCTTTAGAATAAAGACAATTCATGACCTGCCTTACATACACTTACTGTATGAACTACTAATTCAGACAATTCAGGCCCAACAAGTAGAAGCTGACACGAAGGTCTGAAGATCTTTCTTATTAGATTGTAAAGAAAATATTAATTTTAAAGTGTGTTTGCTGTTCTGGTTGTTATTTACTTCTACTTTTAATGTCTTTACTTCAATATGTCATCTGTCTTTTCTATACCAGTTATAGTCTGGTGGAAGAGGGAGTGTGCCAATACAGCAAACACAATCGACCTGGCATATCAGCACCACCATGTGGTGATGAACACACAGTGCTTAAGTTTAAGGAATCATTAATATATGTGTATATTGTGTAGTGCACCTTTATTTTCTCTTTATTTCAACAATTAATTTAGATTTTATTCCACCAACAGAACAGAAACAATGTTTGAATAAACACTAGTTTAGGTATGAACAAACACACAATCAGAGACATTTTGGTAGTTATACTAAGGCAGCCTGCAATCATTTATTTTTCTGAACATGTGACATACAATATTTGTCTTTATTGTGATTATTGTCATTCTAGCACGTGCAGGTGTTTCTTTTTTGAGACAAAGAGTTGGTGTTAGGCTCAATGACGTCAATAAACTGGATTTTAACAGTGGATTTGAGGCTTTTACCGTGAATTCATTCAAGACCCAAAACACTCCTTTTCTGTAAGAGTTAGATGACAAAAATAGATTAGAAATGACAAACACGTTGAATGAAGTGATTGGTGGATGATGAAGGTGATGTTTAATTGACATGGCTGGATATATTCCAGGTGTCAGCACCGATTTGCTAGTATCAGTATATGAATAGTATATGTTTACTGTACAAATCTGGATATCTGGTCACGTTTGGGGACACAATAAGGTCAAACAAGCAACAAATCTTTAACTCAGTTTATAAGTGTATCACAAAAACACAAAACCAAATGTTCAATAAATCCATTTTAATGGAAAATGTAAAACCCTTTTGAACTTCAATGTACAAAGTATGTAACACTTGCACTTTAAAATTTGAAATTGAAGCAAGCCATGTTTTAAAAAAATACTTAAGTGAATGTATATATTTACATGTTATAGTTCACTTTTCAGTCTTTTACGTTTTAACTTCAAAAGTTCACCATAGTAAACAAAACAAGACAATCCTTTCATTTCTTAAATAAATTACATCTTTTTTGTAAATGTGTCAATTCTACAGCAAATACTTTATTCATAAAATGCTTAAGTGTATAAGCAATATTGTTTTTTCTTAACATTATACAACTTTACAGTCTTTACAATAGTTTGGCAGTTCATTTTTAGAAAATGTATTTATGGCATGAGGACAGTAGAGCATCAACACTTTCCAAAGCTCCCAAAGTAGCTGGTGTGTGCACGTCCTCCATCACAGTTGAGCCGTATTACAACTGAAAACCACATAGCAAAAAAAAAAAAAAAAAAGAAAAAAAACAACAAAAACTGTACAACTCACATTTATTACATCATTATTAATGCATTATCATAGATCTATAAAAGAAATACATCTTCACAGAGAAAATAAAACCATGTATGAAAAAGAAAGCAGAGAACAAAGCTGCAACTGACAGAAAGAACTAGAAAAAAAGGACAAGAACAGACAAATTACAGAAGGAACGATAAATGAGGGAGCAGCAGAGACTGATGACTGAAACATCTGAGATTTCTGGTTTGCATTTTATCCCAACATTTTTTTTTTTTTTTTTTTTTTTTTAAATAAAACATCAGAGGTGTCAGTTTTGATCTTAATGTTGCTGGTGATGCTGTTATGATCAGCAGATTCTTTTGTCCATGACAATGTGTGGGCTGCTGTTACAGACAGGGATTAAAGCTCCTGGCCTTTATGTCCACAGCATGTTACAGTAAGAGAGCAGCAAGGGCTCAGCATATCTCAGCGGCTCCACCATCACTACCACTTACAGGACAGTCTTCATTGTCATGGAAACTGCGTGCTAGCAGGATGTACGCCAGCAGTCACACTAAAGAGTTGTTCTTTTTCCAGCAGAAATACGTAGTGCCATTTCACTCATTGTAGTGGCTTTAACAAGGCTCCAAGCCAGCGTGCTACTTCTTACAGCTTTATCCCTGTCAGTCCAGCGGACTTCTTGTCTTTGTCTCCTCTTGGCACTGAAGGTTTGAGGTGATGATGGAGGTGGCTGTTCCTTTCACTGGCAACCTGGATGTGCAAAAAGGAGGCAGTTCACACTGTGAGGTCACTTGGTTCACATGACCAGGTCTGACCTGTCACCTCTTCCAAAGACAGTCCTCCACATGATGAGGACGATGTGGCGAGGTGCAGAAGGGAGTCGTGGCCTTCTCTAGAAGGCATGTACAAGGCAGGGGGGTGTTTGTATGTCATGAGTTCTCCTCCTCCTCATCTTTGTCACTGCTGTTACCCTTCAGAGAGCTCACCACCTCCTTCACACAGTGGTAAAGGATGTTCTTCACCTGAGAAGGAGAAGGAAGAAGAGGTTTGACAGAGGTTTAAATCATATTTTGCATACAAATATGGACGTTTCCTTGCATTGGCCAAATTGATGCTGTCATCTTTTGAGTTTGCACAGTAGACATGTAGCGCAGTATAGTCCGAGAGTGGAGCCAAGTGGAGCCACGATACCATTGACCTGCCCACACATCAGCTGACTCACTTTCGTTTCTTTTCATTTAAATAATACTGCACTCTACACTGTACTAATTTATTCATTTATTACAACTCTCACAGTCTCAGTCAAATGGGAGAGTTTCATGGAGTGGTTGGCATGGCAGCTTGTAATCATCATCATGTCACAGCCCATTTCTATAACATCAAATAACCAACTAAAAGAAACTTATCACAAAAAAGTGACACTTGAACATACATCAATTTTTATATTAAATACCTAAAAAAATACTCGACACAGATTTTAGTGTTTTAGTTTGGCCCGAGTCCATTCACTAACATTGAGGTGGTGGAACTTAGTTTCCATCAACGCACACATACAGGATTTTGGCTCAAACACATATGGGTGCACAACTAGCTCTATAGGGATACCAACACAATTTGTTGTTTAAGTTGCGCATGAAAACAAGGTATAGTTGTACAACAACTGGAGACAGTGAAGACTTTAATTTAATTCACATCATGTGAAACAGTAATTCTGACCATTTCAATAAACCAGTAAGGCATGGCCATGCCATCACACTGTGCAGTACAGTTGTTGTACGGGTGATTTTGCTTTTCTATGTTTCATACAATGTGCTGTTCCAAACCAGGTCATTTGCCTGCCTAACTGATGAATAAGTAATGAAGGCACATCCCAGACCAGTTCACAGAACAGTCAATCGTTCAATTATCTTTTGCTTCTTGAAACAGAGAGGGCAACATGGTAAATGGTCTTACTCTTATATAGCACTTTTCTACCTACTCAAAGCGCTTTTACAGTCAGAGACACATCCACCCATTCGCTCACACAAGCACACACACATTCACACATCAGTGTCAGTTGCACTGGGAGCAACTGGGGGTTCAGTGTCTAGTACATAGTGGACATAAAAAGTCTACATAATAAATCCTAGATGAACTTCTGGACAATGAAATATGCAATGCCAATGAAAATCAAAGCTGCAACAGTTTCAGCTAGAGGCTGAACCGACAGACTTTGTAAAAGACTAGTATGAGATAAACAGCATTTCTCCCCTGAGGGCACAGAATAAAATATAACTGTGCTGTATTTGTTCCCTTTCAATATGTTATCAGCATCAGAAGCAACATAAATTGTTGGTGCCTGATCACCATATGGCTGATGATTTTGCTAATTGTTTATTCCCTGCAGCCTGTCAGAACACAGACGCATAGACACTGGCACAATGTCTCAACTCATTTCCAACCGTCTCTAAGGCGGATATGTGCATTGAGTGTATTCAGAGCAGAGGGACCTGAGGGACTCACCTGCAGTTTATCCTCGTAGTTGACCTCCTCTTTATTGGGCCGGAGCTCTTGGGTGAGGTGAAAGGATCTGGCAACGTGCTCAGGAGACACAAAGTCATTGATGACTTGAACACAGCTATGGAGGTTCTGAACCTAACATGCAGGAAGAGAGAGGGTGTTCACAGAAAATCTAAATGTCAGCAAACAACACAACAATCAAGAAAAACATGCCACAACAATCCTGTCAAATCAAATCAATGTAGTAACTGCTAAGCTGAATGTCTATGTAGCTGAAAACATCTCAGTAAAAATAGGTAAATTATCAACACTCAAAGTCAAATTCTATGGGTTTAAACTGGAATTTTTACATTACATTGATGTTGGATTTATGTTTGATTTAAAGGCTATAGTTGGTGTCGTCAGTGTCTCAGTTTCTCTAGTTAAATATTAACTCGTTACTTAGATATTTGGGTAACTGTTTCACCTCTGAATAACAGCATTGTAACTGCATATTACATGCCTACATACAAACCAATATTTTCGTCAGTATCATCAAAAATAATTGCCCTTGTTACCTTGGTAACAGAAGAGCCTGTGCAGTAATCATTTTGAAAATCTTGTGCATCTTTACGATGTGTCGCCCCCAAAATAAAGGCAACCACAACATTCTGCCCTCTAACTGGACTGTTTAACTCTGCCTTGGCTTGTCAATGTCCAATCAAATTCAAGGGGTCAAAAAGTTATGAAGTCTCTAAACAAGCAGTCTTTAACAAATAGATTCATTTTACAGGTCAACTAAGTATGATTTACAATCACAAACACTGGATCTTTGGGAGGGATAAATGAAAGGACTATTTATCTAATAACAGTTGGTCTTTTTGTGCAGAAGTTTCTATTGTTTAACTGACTGGTGCCTTTTCCAGACAAAAATAAAATGGCACTGCATGTCTTAGAAGCTTCTAGTTTAATAAGACTGTCCTGATGCATTGATGTAATGGACTCAAGGGGAAGTTTTTCATACAGTATAACGCAGCTGCAGAGAGTAGATATTGTAAGGATCTATTCATTCAAAAATCAATACAGAATTCAGCCTCCCTGCTTTAAGCATATTTTATTTATTTATTTGACCTTTGACAGTCTCCATTACTGTTAGGTGTCACATGTGCATGTGTGTCAGGATATACACAGTTATACACAAATGAATGCATGGGTCACACATGTGTTTACATGGTTAAGTTGACAGATGACAGATGTACATACAGATGCAGCTGCTGGGACTTTTAGTTAATCATGATACAAGTGTATGTACATGTGTCTTGTCTTGTTTCCCTTTTCATCCCCTACTGTGTGTGTCAGTACGCAGTATGTTCAAAGGGTGCAACAAACGATTATTTTATTGATTAGCTGACTAAATAACATCTCTATACGATCGATGATGTCGACGAATATTCTGAATACCTGGTACATGGCCCCTGCAGGTACAAGGACAGAGTCTCCCAGGAACTGAACTATGGTCCAGCCTTGAATTCCGTGCTCATCCAACAACCGTTGACGCTGCTTCCTGCTCAGGTACCAACCCTGCTCTCTGATTGGGTCCTGATCAAGTGACACATCCAATTCCTGTTCTTTGCAGAGCTGAGGTGTTGTGTAATCAAGGGGGGAGAAAAAGGTCTGTGAGGTCAATATTGCACTGATATTCACCATGTATTCTTCTGAAGCTGCTGCATTATTTCAGTATCACTGTGAGTGCTAACCTTGTGCAGGAACTCTCGTACTTTGTCCATGTCTCTGTTGGAGTAGATGTGCCACAGAGCCCCTGGTATTTCACTGGAGTCTTTCAGCCTCTTTCGTACCCCCTCATCTAGGTCCTCCTCCTCCAGACGCTTTAACACTCCTTGAAACAGACACAAACATTTTAAATATTTCTAAAGTGTATTGATATTTTTGATACATTAAATCACTTATTCCGCAAAAAACAACATAATAAACCATTGTGTACAGCTTTTTGCTGAATAAACAGATACATCTTTTTTAAAAATACACTTTATATATTGTTTATCTCCTGCTGACAGAAATTCATAATGCACAATCCTAAATTGATGACTGAAATGACAGTAAGTCTCACCAGTTTTAGATAGGACTCCATTGCCTTTGGCTACTCCAACATAGACCAGAACAGAGACAACGTCTGAGACTTCAATATGGAGGTTGCCAGTCCCAAAGTCCTGGTCCTGAGATGCAGCTACACCTATAGTGACAGGCACAGCAGAATAAGAGGCATACCATAGAGATGCACTGAATATTTTTAAATGGAAATATATGGATGAATTGCAGCATTAAAGGGGTATAAACAATGCAGCAGTAGTAAATCCAGTGTGATTATACATAGTGAGTACATAAGTGTAATTACGTGGAGAGAAAGTGCCTCTTTAACTACCAATATCAAATCAATCATCAAACATTGTTTGATCTATTAAGGCATTAGGATGTCATTCATATTCAAACAATTGAGTAAAATGATGAACAGTGACAGGTAATGTTAAGTCCTTGTTGTAGTTTCCCCTCATACCATAGGCACAACAAAGTCTTGGCCCCAGATCTGGCCTGACGAAAAATGACGGCAGGTGGGAGGCCAGGTTGAGGTTCCCTTCTGGATCAGAGTACTCTGGCAGGGGCAGGTTCTTCATCAAGTCATCATATCTGAAATCAATAGGTGACATACTTTAATCATTTTATGTTTCTTTGTACCTTTGCATGTGACATTGTTTAAATATGTTATTGTCATTTTTAACATTTGCATTTAGCATTTTAAGATGTAAAGCTCGAGACCATGGTTAACACAAGTAACAGTGGGAAAATAAAACATGAATGTTATGTGTACCTCGAGGGCATGAGGGCCATGAACTCCTCTCCAGATGGCCAGTCTTTCAGTCTGTAAACCATAGGTTCCCCATCTTTGGACTTTGGCCGTTCTGAACAGTTAACAAGTTAACACAGATTGTTATTGACAAGTCTGTGGAATAACCTAAATATACTGTGCATGTAACATGCTCAATGACAGTGGTTATAAAAGCAACCAAAACAAAACAGTAAGAAATTAAGCTGAACTTACTGGTGATGTCCTCAAATCCATCCCAGAACTCCTTGATCCCAGAATTAGACACCACCTGATCTTTACAGTTTAGGAGGTCTCCCTGATGGTCTGCAAACTCCTGGTTAAATGAGTCAGCCTTCCATAGACTGGTATTCAGTCGCTTATGGATCCCTGACACCAACACAGGCTACAGAAAAACAAAACCACGTACTTATATCTCAAGACTTTGGTATTGACTGCTTTAGTACCGTACTGTGCATGCTTACTGTAAGACTGATGTGTACCTGTCCTTGTTCCCAGCACTCTCTGAACAACTTCCAGTTGTTCTGGTTGCGGTGATCTTTGAGCCACAGTAACCGTCCATTGTTTAACCAGCAGTGGGGAATGTCTGGATACTGATTGGTTGATTCCTCTGGCACTGCTGTTATAACAGGCCCCGACTTCTTCCTGTCTGGTTTGACATCCTCTGTAACAGCTGGACTGGTGTTGTTGTTGTTGTTTCCCGGGGTGACAAGCTCTTGCTTGATTGACAACTTAGTGGTGATGTTGTGTCGACTGGCGGGAATTTTATTCTCTACTACTGAAGCAATGATGTCATCAAGGATATTGGGCATTGTTCGCCCACCCTTTCCAGTCTACAGAAAGCCGGTCAAGCATATTTTAGAAAATATACATGTACATGTATTTCATTTATAGAATTCTCTAGGTATTCTTTCTATCTTGGTGTGCGTACCTGTGAAGCAGTAGAGTAGACGGGTGCAAAGGCAATTCCTGCATCAGTGGAACCCAGCTTCAGCTTTCCTGCTGTGGTGGTGAGCAGATCTCTGAGTGTGGAGCCCTGCTCTGTACTGTTAGCCACAAGTGAGGTGGTTTTACACTGCTGCAAGACTTCCAGGCTGCCTCTCTCTTTGTCCTCCTTCACAGATGAGCTCAGCAGCACTGATTCCTTGTTTTCTGTTAGAGAGAGTAGGGGGATAAAGTTGCATTTGTGAAGCAATTCATCTGTGTCCATGCTGCATGGAGGAGGGAAAGAAATAAAAGTGGCAAACCTGCAGAAAACCTTTAATTAATTCCTCATGGGCACATTTGTTGGTTCACATGTAGAAACTTATATTATAAAGAGCAAAAATATGCAAAATAAAATTCTGGAGGTGAACATAATTAGTGATGATAAATTATTAAAATGATCTTTATTGCAGAGCTTCCATTTCCCTCTCACCTTTCTTTTCCTCCCTAGATTTCTGCTCTGCCAGGTCAGCCAGGAAGTGCAGAGGTGACTGGGACTCTGGTGGGGTGACAGGAACACTTCCTGCATCACTAACTGGACTGCTTCCTCCACCACATCCTCCGTTAGTTTCTACTTTGGTTCCTCCTTGGTCTGAGTTCTGCTGTGGGCCTGGCTCGGCTTTCACCAGAGACAGCTTGTTACTGTGGTTTAACACATTCTGCAGAACCTGGCAGACGGAGACAGATGGAACAATGAAAGCTAAGATTAACTGGCAGATTTTACTATGCAAATTAGCAAAGTCACATTAAACGTAGACTAAGTGAAGATACAGCATATCATTTTTTTTTCTGTCAGCATATCATTTTAATTTGAGAGCCCATTCTCCGAACCATGTATTAAATAAAGGCAAGCTCTACTACTAAAATAACATTGCTGCATGTTGACCCCTACTTCTTTCTCTGTCGTTATACACCTAAGAATGGAATTAACAAGGTCATAAAGGCAAGATAATTCTATTGAAACTCACCACATATTCGGAAAGTTTAATAGAATAAATGGTATGATCAACTAATTGCAGTTCTGTATGTTTAAAAGTCTGGGACTCCCACAAAATGATTATGAATTTCAAAATTGAGGCAAGATTGAAGGCAAGACACTCAGTAAATGATTTTTTTTAAAAATCTGACTGAATCTGAACAGAATGCAGTACCTGTGAGACTCCATTGGTGGGTGGTGGTTTGGTGAGAAGGTTCTGCTTGTCTGTGCACGGACAGTAAGATTTTATGTTGTGTTTGTCTCTCAAACTGTGCATGGACGTCACCAACTCCATCAGCACTGAAACATCAGAACAATGCAAATGAATTTAATTTTTACAGGAAAAAAAGAAAATCTTCATTATAATGCAACTGTGAGGACCCGCCGACTAATTTGAATTGAATACCTTTGAATTAATGCTTGGAGTAACACAATGTAACATGAATACGTCTTTGTAAGCAGATAAAATGACAAGAATAGCTATCTATATCTATATCTATCTATCTATTCATATATATGGACCAAGCTTTATATTACTACAATATGGTGTTGGCCTTTGAACTGAGCGTGTCAAAACTAATGAGTTATAATTAAAAGGATATTATCCATTTCTGTTAAAAAGCTTTCCTGATCACTCTTTAATCAGTATCATCAGCATGTTAGTATGTATTCAGGAAGTGGGAAGAGATAGCAGCTAAGGGATAACATCAGGACCATGAAAGGTGAACATGAGAACAGGTACAAAAAGAGGCGCTAGCATACCTGTGCCAGGTATGATCTGTGTGGGCATGAGGTGTTTGTGATCATGGGGTTGGCCTTTAACACACTTCAACCATCCATATAGTTCTTTATCTGAACAAAAAGAGAAACAAGTCACACACAGAGCACATATGTACCAAATTAGAAACATAGATATATAGTCCATGTCTGCAGAAAAAATACACAACATACAAGTACACAGAAAATGGTTGATATACATATCCTGGCATAACCACACCCTGTGCCAAATGGATTCCTTTCTGGGGCATACTTCAAATGACACAGAGAAGAAAAATACCTAGTGTGCATGCAGTGGGATAATCTTAAAATCTGAGTCATTTTGTTAACATATTCGAGTCCACAGCACTTAGGTGACATGGATGACTACCCAGCCCAAACAACTGGATTAGCCTGGGACATTTTTGTCAGAGCATCATCAGTTCCCAGCAGAGCACAAATTTATGGATGGGGAAGTTAGTCTGGTTTCCAGGCTATGATACATGTGCAAACACATGTAGGAAACAAGCATTTTATTCATTCAACTACTGTAAATCTGTAACAACAAAATGGATTTAATCAATACTTTAATGTGTTACACTACAGCAGAAAATGTTTATGGAAACTGCAAAAAAAACTGAAAGAAAATCAATGAGGAAGTTGGAAACACATTTTCTAAATAATTATAGACAACCTGCATCATATGACACAAAAACTGCTGTGTAAATTAGACTCACTTTTCTGTCTTGGTTGCTAGATAACATGAAGAGAAAGTGACAACATCATTATAGGGTGCTTTCCATTTTGTCTTGTAATGCCCACGGCATTTGTTCTTTTAGTTTAAGGTTATTTGGGGTTTGCAACCACTACTTCCTCTTCTCTGTTTATTTTAATCATGTGTGATTTAACCCCCGATGACACAATGCAACCAGGTTTGTTCATTCCAAACCGGCTGACAAAAATACACCCACTGTATATCAACAGACCTTTGGAACGCCTTTTCTCTTTGGCCTTGTAGCAGTCCAGGCAGACAACAAAGCCACATTTCTGACAGACCCAGTGCACATTGAAGAGTGTTGCTTCACATGCGTCACACATCTCCCTCACTCCTCGCACTGCTCGCTTCCAAGCAAGCTTGGCTGAAACACGCACAAGAAAGGTTGAAGTTTTTATTTTTAGAAAAAATTATATTTTTATTTAAGCAAAGAGTAGATTATCATGATATCACCCATTTTAAGACAACTTACTATCCTTCTTAACCCAGCTGGCTGCATTATTCTCAGTCACAACCATCTGACAGAACTTGTCTCCTATGAAGCTGAGGATGTACTTGGCTGTAGTTTGGTCCAGGTGGCTCTCCTCCTTTGCTCCAGGGACCCACAGGGCCAGAGCCTCATCATCAAACTGGTCTGGGGTGGAGAAGCCATCCATCCTGATGACTCCGTTCTTACTGTAGGAAAGCCTTTAAGAGAAAGAGCTTACTAGCACAGAGGAATTAAAGAGGCTAACAGTACATACGCAGATTGACCTTGTTGAAACAAGTAATACAATTCCTTAAATTACTATGACACACACTCTAGTGTCCTAGACTGAACCCCAAGTTGCTCCCAGCACCCAGTGCATCACTGATGTGTCAATGTTCTTGTTCTTGTGTAAGTGAATGTCTAGATGTGTCAATGTAACACACTTTCAGAACCAACAGATAAAAAGAGCTACATAAATACAAGACTATTTGCCATTAAACCTAATTTAGTTAAAGCATTCAGGACAAAAAAACATTATTTACTGTGAATCTACACCCCCTTTCCAGCACAAACAAAAAGTAACTACCTCACCACAGACAACATCAGCAATCAGCTGTACATTCAGAAGGAATTGTGATTAAAGCAGGTCATTCTAACCCCAAGAACTAGACAGTCTGGCCAAACAAAAATGTCAAGTGATTGACCAGAGGAAGAAGTATTTTAGAACAAGGCTAAAATTAAGACTGAATACATGCATGCAAAAAATCAGAATATCAGAATGATGGCTCAAATAACCTTACCCCAGGAAGACAATGCACTCCTACAGATAGACCAGATGACACCTTACACCTCTGCCACAAGAGGCTATACACATTGACAACCACAAATCACCAACCCTCATCTTGAACACAGGTGCGCAGCAATTCAGTCCCTTCTGCGTGCCTTTTATTTGCCAAGGGTGGGACCAAGGCTTCCAGAGACATTGGTGGCCCACATTTTAATTTATTTTTTTTTTGCCTTCAGAAGACCCTGTGTGTTTCAAACCAAATCTATATCTGGTTCGTTTTTTCATGAGAACAAGGCCACTTCAACATGTGAGCCTTGTGGATTTTTTTGTCACATCTGGTGAGAATAAGCGTCAACGAGAGCAAGAACATCTTGGATGTGTATACTAACACAGCAATACCATTAGTGTTTATGATTTGACTGTTGCATCGGTCACATTGTTTTGGGACGCACGAGGCCCACAAAACAGTTAAATCAGTGCACTGGTACATGGGATTTTAACAAGAGCACCAGAGACATCTCACTTATAAATAAGAAGGTAAACTCACAACCTAGATTATATCTGATTAAATAATTGTACATTAAGGTCTGTAATGTCAACACCCAGAGCCAATGGCAGGAAGATGAAAGATATAGCAAGTAGAGTGAGAGCCTTACCGTCTGAAATAGTAGAAGCGACAAAAGACAGGGGAATGTGCAGACTCCTCGCCTTTCTTGCTGCGGATCACACGGCACTCGCGGCACTTTTGCAAGTTGGGTCCAATTTCTGAACACGAATCATCCTGCAAAAAAGACTCCCCCGTCTGCTTCAGCTTCTTCACCTTCCTCCAGTCCTTCAGCACAGAGCGGGGAATCCCATCTGAAAGGGCACAATATTAAATTCGATTTGCTTGTCATGAGATCAATAAACAGATAAAGAAATTGCTATATTAAGCATTAAAAGGCAACCCAGTTTGTTTTAAAGATTAACATTTTCAAAAGATACTTTTGGACTGGGGCTTAAAAGCCCACATTTAATATTTTTCAGCATTAAATTTTTGTTATGTTTTCATCAGCCATACATGTTTTCAACATTGCTGCCAATGTTACAGTAAATCTCAACAAAATAAGACTTACTGCTGCTTGCAAGTTTGAGTTTTGTCTTCTCTCTAGCTGATCTGAAGATACCATTGGGCTTCACATCATCTTCCTCTTTTTCATGGTCTCCTTTCTTCTTGGCCATGTCATTCTGTTTCTTCTTGTAGGTTGGTTTAGGCTGACGCTTGGCTCGGCACTCCATCTTACTCTCACTGGCATCTGAGTCATCTCCTCCACTGTCTGAACCAGACTCATATGACCGCTTGTTCCCCCGCTTCGATAAAGGAGCTGCTTTTCTGTCATCCCCACCTCCTCCTCCTGCTGCTGCTGGCCCTACCATCTTTTCCTCCAGTTGTCTGTCTCTCTCACCTTTGCTTCCACTGTCTTTGCTCATCTCCACCTCACTGGAGGTGGATGCGCTGAGATTAACTGTACAAGGCTTGATAATTTCTGACACAGCTGTTGTGTTACTTGTATTGGTAGTAGTACTGGGCAGTTTCTCTGCTTTAGGACTGGTGGAGCTAGAAGTAGCAGTTGTGTTCCTGTCCTCCTCAGAGTGTCGAGTTAACCAGGCTTTTTTCAGCTTGTGGTAGTTACTGGGCTGTCCGCAGCCTGTTGAAGCTGATCCAGAGTGCTGGCCATTAGGCAGGGGACTAGACTTGCCCGGTGTTGGGTTCCTGTTTGTCAAGCTGCTGCTGTCAACTGAGGATGAGGAAGCTTCAGCTGAAGATGGTGGCGGGGGTGAGTTGTGGATGGGAGTGTCAACAGAATCTACAGTTAGGCTGGAGTTTCCAGTTGTAATGGATGTGGGAGCAGTGGAGAAGTTATTTCTGGAGTGGGCTGCAGCTAAAGCAGCCTTGTGCTTCTTGGGGTGGATAAACGAGGAGGAGTAAGGCTGACTAAAGCCTGAAAATGAGCTTGGTGTTGGGGTGAGGTTTGGACTGCAGTGGGGTGTTCCCACTGAACTAGCTGAAGGCAAAGATGTCCATGGAGACTTGGTATACAAGTCAAAGCCCTCCTGGTGCTCTCTCTCAGGTCCTAAATGGCTGACCATCCGGCCACCCGTGACAGTTTTAAACTCACTCTGAGATGAGACCGAGTATCCTGACTCGGGGGTGGCTGTCCCACCTTTATTATTATTCTGTATGCGAAAAGCTGATGAAGCTGACACAGCAGTCCTGCACACAGAGTTTGTTGTGCTAGCTGCTATAGGTGCTTGGACACCTCGCATAGAAGTCATTTTATACTGGACACAGATGTCATCCAAGTTTGAGTTGGATTGGATAATCCTGCCAGGTTCTCTAACACTCTCCCCAAATCTTGGGCATTCCCCTTGAAGCTTGGATGGGTAGAACCTTCCCTGGGGAAGTTCCTTATTAATAATAGCACCAGTTTTGTTAGCACCATTAGGACTGTCGCATTTAACATATGTTGATGGGCGCACAATGACTGAGGCCATTGCTGCATGGGGCCTGCCCCGTGACACCCCTTTATCTCTAGAGTACACCCCTCTTTCCTGAATCATCTCTCCGCCTGTCCACCCGTCTGTTGGTGGAGTCATAATCTCTCCACTGATGGCAGAGGCCACAGAGGTGATAGCTGCAGTGTTTCCATGACCTTTGACATCCCTGAGTTCAGGCAGCAATGTGGGGGGTTTCTGTTGCTCCGCTGATGTTTTGCCAGCACCTGCTACTAAGCTGACTGGCTGGATGGGTGTAAGGGTTGGTGGAGAGAGACGTCCACCAATACCTGCTCTCTCCCTCTCCCTTTCTTTTTCTTGTTCCCTCTCTCGCTCTGCAGCCTCTTTTCGCTCCAGTGCATGCTGTGTGGGCGGATGGAAGACAGGTGCTCGGTGGAGAGATGGCATTGCCCTGAGCTGCTGTTGGTGCTGCTGCTGCTGATGGTGGTGATGGTGATTTGAGGCTGAGGATGACGATGATGACACAGAGGAGGAGGGAGAAATGGCAGGGCTGCGGGATTCTACCCTGTCCACACTTGTGTGGTGCTGATGTTGCGGTTGGACCAGGGTCACCTGCTGGCCGAGCTGCTCAGTGATTTTCCCTGCTAAACCCTCTCCTCCCTCTGGTTGGTGCTTAATGAGGGGAGGGGGCTTAGAGAGAGAGGCTTTAGAGTTGTAGCTTCCCAGAGACAGAGTTCCCTGGCTTGGCACAGTGGCTCCAACACTGGCCACAACCCTTGGGGCAATGAGTGATTTCTCATAGTAAGAACTAAGTTCCTTTGAGGGGTAGAGTCTTGGAGGCTCATTCACTACACTGTTTGACAGTGTAGTGAAGTAGTTACTCTTTTCTGACTGGATGACGTGGGGATGCGTGTGGATGGCCTTAGGGTTTGGGGTCACAAGAGCTGATATCCTGACAGGGAATGCTGGATCTCTGCTTCTTTCTCTGTCTCTGTCCATCCCGGGGTCACTGGTGCGCTGGATCTTAGCAGTGAAAGGTGCAACTTCAATGCTCTCTTTCAGGATTTGCCGATTCTCCTCTTTATATTTACAGGCTCGATCTGCTGCCTGAGCTGCATCCTGAGAAAAAAAGAGCAAACACTGAAATGATTTTCAAATTCACCAAAAACTAAATCAAAACACTCCTATTTCATGGTCATTTGTGATTCACTGGATACCCGGATAACAAAGAGAAGGGTCACTGTCAACCAGAGTGATCAAAACGTATCTTTCACATACACTTTGTCTTTTTTAGTAAATATTTACTATTTTACATTCACATTTAAGCTGTTGGCATTAAGGTATAGTTCTGCTACCCCTATTAATATAAACAATAAATATGCTGTCAGTTTTGGATTATGTACCTGTGTATTAGTCAGGTGGGCCTTGCTGTGGGAATCGAGGTAAAGGCGGTGTAGGTGGACATCTTTTCCTGTTGGGGTGCGACTTCTGTCTGTCTGCTCCTGTTTAAGCTGTGCCAACGTCAGTGTCCTGATGGGATCAACAAAGCCTTTCTTATCCACATCTCTGCACACAGACAAATCAAATATTTTATTGCATTTGATGAGCTTTCACTTTATATTTCATCAAATTAACGCAATTTTAGCCGTTTGGCTACGCTAAAAATGTGTACAAATGTGTGGACCTTGAAGTGACCAAATGCCAAAAAAATTCTCAGTGATCCACGTCTTGGTATATCAAAGTCAGAGTTTTCTTCTCGACTAAACCATGAAATCACTTGGGCAAAAAGAAACTATGACATTGATACTTTCGTAAAACCTGCACCGTACAGGCACTAGGCAGGTTTAAGCCATCTGTAGGGTATCAAGGTATTACTGACAAATGAACATGGCACAATTATGCAAGGACAGAAATGGCCGATGTGCGATATCACTTCAGTGATGCAGTTGTTGGGAATTCAGTGATGTCTAAACAATGGCTGCTGGTTACATAAGTAGAGCACAGATTGCTGAATGAATAGCATTCTATCTGAACTGCTTTATTATTGGATTAGTACCATGTCACTTCATCTAACTGACCTGACATTCCCTGTTTGCCATTCTAGGCTAACGTAGCTCTACTGCTGCTTGTGTGGATTCTAAACACTGAGCTTCAGAAATTATGTATTCTTCAAATGTTAGATACATGACACTAGCTTTGGCCAAATGCTTAACAGAAACTATACCTCAAACATACGTCATGATTTCTCTTAGCAAATGACTTTACATGCATTTACATGTTACTGATCTTTAGTCTTACTCTTTAAAATTGTCCATGTTGGTCTTTGACAGGGGAGGGCTTGTGTGTGTGTTCATCTTGACATGGGGGCGTTGGGCATCTGCACTGGAAGGCCGGACAGGAATGTGGCTCAGCAAACCCACACCATCACCAGCACCAGCCTGGTGTAGCCATGGACTGGCAGTGTTCTGCGCACAAAACACAAAAATGTATCATTAACCTTACAGTAATAAATCATAATGGAACATTCACAACACGGAAAATGTGATCACACACAGAAAACATGTACAACTTCCATTTTTCAGGAGACAAAGAGAGTTGACCAACACAAATAGGTTAATATAGGTACACCTACCCTCCTGAGGGAGGCCTCAGAATTCACGGTGACAGGATTTTCAGAGTGGACCCACTTAGCTGTGGTGGGCAAGTTGAGTCCTGGGGTATAGGAGGTGGGTGTTCCATTAGGGTACTGCCAAAGGATTGGGTACAGGCCAAGCCCTGCTGTCCCGCTGTGAGCCGGGGCTAGAAGAGAGGGTGGAGCGGGGCCCTGACCCTGAAAATAAGGCATATTTTTGGCTTATTATTTTGGAAAGGATGATGTAACATTCAGGTCTAAGCTGTCATATTTTATATAAACTGGAACAGGGGACAACATTACTTCTCTCTATTCCCTCACTGACCTCCCTTCACTTCAACCTCTAGAGCTAGGTTTTACATGACTATAGCATGTATCCATTAGGAATCAGACCTGTAGAAACTGCTGCTGGTGTGCGGCTGCCGGGTGAGTAAGGGGCAGGTGACCCAATCCACTGGAGGAGTCGAGCCGAGGATGGCCTCCAAGGAGAGAGGCAGAAGGAGCAGGCATTGCCGGGAGCACCCCAGGGGGTAAAAGGTGTGGGTGAGGTAGGGGAGAGGTGTGAGAAGGAATGAGGAGGTGAGATGCAGCATGAGGGTGTGATACAGGAGGTAGGCAGGGGGAGTGCAAGTGGGGATGGAGATAGGCCGCCACGTGGTTAGAAGAGACGGTTGCAGAGGCAGAATTGTCTGCATCAGAGCGAACCAGTGCCGGGTCCCTGTAAACAGTGAAGGTCTCGTTTTTATCGATAATCAGAGGACTCTTGGTGATGTTGCTTCTGCTGCTACTTGTACCATCTCCACTAGATTCGAACCGCACTGGGACTGGCTTGAAACCAGACCGTGAAGATTCTGCTGACTCTACTGTAGCATGCACACGGCCTGTCTGAGGTGGAGAGATATTTGAGTACCTGTGAATTTTATGCTTAGAGACCTCTGGGGAGGTGTATGGTTTAGATTTAGAGTTTTCTAGCTGTCCTGGTTGGGGTTTAACTTTAAAAAGTTCATTTGGGTTTGTGTTGGGGTGTTGGGATTTCTGTATAAGAGTGTCAAACTGAGATGAGTTGGGGTTTGGGCTAGGCCTTATTTTGGATTTGGCTAAGTCAAGGGGAAGAACTGTATTCATCTTGGGGGCTGGTGGTAGCTGCTGTGGGTGTTTGATTGTCTCTTCTGATGAGGTGAGGCCCTTGACGCCAGGGTGGATGGATGTGTAGTGTTGCAGTTGTTGCTGCTGCTGCTGCTGTTGATGATGATCAAGATGATGATGAGGAAGGACAGTTTTCTCCTTCTCCACTGTATTTTCAGTCATCAGTGTGACAGGCCTGAAAACACAGCACAGAAGCACAGAAGCGTTTAACATATGTACACACAAAACTATTGCTAATTGCTATGGTAAATAGGCATATTTTTAAAATTATAGCAGGAGTCTGTGTTTAACTGCAGAATGTAACAGGCCTTTATTTGAAATGTTTGAGGCAAAGCTTTATTTCTAATTCTCCGTTTAATATGTATATTGATATGTCACATTTTAATATTCATAATTTTGATTTGATCCTGTATGCCATGTTACTGCATTATGATGTTCATATGAAAACCACACTCCCTGTAACAGGCAAAAACAATTAAAGTTAATTTAAGGTTGAACTGTCCCATTATGGAATGCATATCAGTTTGAAACATGTCTGTTCTTACCTGATGACATCAGAGGGCCCAAACTCAATCTTGCTGCTTAAGCTTCTGGGTGTGGTATTACCACTTCCAATAATACTTTGCTGTTGCTGCTGAATGGGAGTTTCTATCTCAGTCCTGCGGCCTCCTTCTGATGGCGAGGGAGATGGAGGGACGGGAGGAGAAGAGACAGGGGAGGAGTTGAGAGGGAGGTACGGTGAGAGAGCTGTGGACTCTGCTTTCTGGGAGGCGAGCAGCGCTGACACAGCTTCTGAACTCTCACGGTGAACAGTGGCCTGGGCATCATCTGTGATATCAATAACAACGCTGCTGTGCAGATGAGACAGCGACGGTGTCTGGGACTGAGATGATGCTAAAATGAAACAATATACAGAAAACTAAATTAACGGATAATTATTACAGACACAAAGCAAATCAGTAAGTCAAATGTCAAGCATGTTAAAGACATTAGGATTATAGAGTTCTTTTAATGTCTGAAATCCATCATATCTTTAAAACCTCATAGTATAACATTGCTGCTTTCAGGAGTTATCATGTTTCCTTAAGTTATCAAAACTAAAATGGGAGGCAGAGACTTAACATATCTATCAGACTCCTCTACTTGGGAACCTGATACAGGCAGACATCTTTTCTGATTAGGTTAAAAATTTTCCTTCTTAAGAAACATTCTGATTTAATTTATGCTTCAATAAAACTAGGCTGCAGAGCTGCAAATTTCTATTCTGCAGTTACTGGTGCCATCAACCTGCTCAGGATTTATTGTGTCAGTATTTCTTATACAACGGTAGTACTACAGTGGCTAACTGGGGTCTAATTTTCTCCGCCATAGTCTCATAAATGATCAGTTTTTTTTTTTTGCATGTTTCAAGCTACGTTGTGTTGTTTTTCCTGTTGCTCCCAGAAGCATCACTATCTCACTCGCCTCACTAAGGCTGCCTCCCCCAGACACACCGGACGCTCACCACTGGGAAACACTGATTGTGTTGTGGTGTGGTAAATTCTCCTGAGTGTGCTTCTGTTTCCTTTCAAGGAAGAATTGATTTCTCTTGATCATTGTAAGCTCTTGACTTCTATGTAAAGTGCCCTGTGAGGACTTTCAGTAGACAAAGACAAATTGTTTTGTTATTTTGGCTGTTTAACAAAACAAGTAACAGTTAAAAAATGAACATGGGCTTGAACTGCAACTTTTCAAGCTTCATCTTGAGGTTATTTGAGGAAATGCAAACTGAAGGAAGGGTTTAAGATTACAAGTCTTTAAGATGTAGCCTCTATTCATTGATGTAACAGAGGCCAGAAGCACCTGTGTGATTTTTGAAATGTTTAGAAAGATTCAGCCATGAGGCAAACATAGTGAAAAGTGGAATATTCTGCAATGCCTGGTCTGATCTACATTTGGTCCCGAAACGATTGAGCATGCATGTCACAAGCAGAAAAGAAACTGAAGGCAGAAAGACCCACAAACAAATAATAACTGAAGACAGGCCCAGGAAAGGCCTGGCAATGCCTCACAAACAAGGGAAACCATTGGTTATTTGGTACTGTCCAATGGTTGCAGACATTGGAGAGTGACTGGGTGTAATTATTCTCTACAAAGTATTAAAAAGGAACATTTTATTTCTGAAAATGTTAATTTGTCTGGTTACATTCGAGCTGCTGAACACAGCTCCTTGTAACTGCCTCTTATAGTTTTGAATCTACAGTGGTGGCATACAGAACCAAAATTAAGAAAACTGTAGTTGTGACCAAATACAGGACCTAACTGAATGTTACACAAATAAAATGTTAAAAGGTATTGAAACTGGTTACGACAGAAGGCCTGCAGCTGACTGTACCTTTCACAGTGTTCTTAATGTTCTCTATAATACCGCCCTGGACAACGTCAGACATCAGAGGGATCTGTTGCCGTGGAGACTGGGTGATCTGAGTTACTGCCACCAATTCCTCCTCTTCTTTCGTTATCATTTTGCATTTTTCCTTAACAGATTTCTTGATGTCTTCATCTGCTTGAAGCTCTACCCATGGGGACAGACGACCAATGAGAGATGAGGCATCATTCATTTTGGGTCCATGCATCAGTGGCTTTTCCTCCTCCTCCATTTTGGAAATGGCACTTGGTTTCACATCACTGCTACGAGTCTTAAGCTCATTCTCAGAATTGGGCTCTGAGGAGGAGGAGGAGGAGGATGAGGATGATGAGGATGATGAGGAGGAAGAGGAGCATGAGGAGAGGACGGTTCTCTTGTTTTGTGGGTTTTCTGAGTCGCTGCTCTCTGATAGATCAGATGTCATGTCAGTCTTCAGCTTCTTCAGACCTGCCTTCTTGTCATCTTCTTCCCCTTTCTTGCGTTTGTTCACTGTCTGCTTCACCTTGGACTTTGACTCTGGATAAAAGGAAAAGAAAGAAGAATGTTAATTGCTCTGCTGCTACTGCAAACAAACCATTTCCTACGACTGCTGCTGCTTCACATCTTAAGCATTAAGGTGGCTACCCCATGTTTTTCTCTAATACTGCAGCTTAGAGACCGTATATAAACATCGACAATGTGTTCCCATCTCCTTGCATTAACCAACCTGACGGCAGTTTGGCAGGAATATGGACGATACGGGATTGCAAAATAAAAGTAACACATGTATCAACGTGTATCATCTATAATTCTGGTGAAATGATGCGTATTTTACAAGAATGCAACTTAGTCTAGTTGTACAAGTAGATCTGTAGACTTCCAAACGTTAGACAGATTTAGGGAAGGTTTGGGGATTGAGTGTCAGACTGTGCCAAACACTTCTCATGGACAGCGACTAAAAAGAAAAAATGTTTTTGTGATTCCAATTCTTCTGTCATGGAAAAATCACTTGAAAGATATTTTGTCACAGCATAGCATCACAGGTCCTAACTCTATAGTGACTGTCCTTACCTTGCCCTGTGGCATCTTCTCTCTTGTCCTTATCATCCTCTGGAACACTGCTATCTGATCCTTTCCTCCTGGAAGAACGAGAGTTTCGCTGTTCTCTCTGTTCCCTCCCACTCCCTCCTGGTGTGTGATGTGATTGGCTAACTGGTTGCTGGTTTTGCTGTGATTGGCTCTGCTGCTGGGATGCTAGTGTACCCTGGGAACCTTTAGGGTTAGGGCCTGAAGATGTCATAATGGGGCGGGGGCTGTTGGCTTGGGCTCGTGTGTAATGACTCTGTAAGAATAAAAAAGTTCTCTGTTAATTAATGCACAGAAACATTCAAACCTGTGCAATATAAGCATTACTCCAATGGAGTCTACCAGTTTATATTATACTATCTCGACATTAGTTCTGTAATACCTCTGGAATAATTTTGTTTTGTCTACTGTTTGGATGACAGGTGCTCATTCACAGCCATTTTGAAAGTCATTTGTGTTTGTTTAATAAATAGAAGGAAAGAACAAAATAAAGAATGAAAAATGTTACTTTATTACTGTCAGGGTTGGTTCACACTTTCTGACTAACAGCAATATGGTATGCACACACCAAACCCATATCCACCACTGTTAAAAAAAACTCTGTCTTGGCCAAATAGTAGCACCTGAACACACCGCAGCCCTTTAAACTTCATCATTTTGTTTGATTTCGTCACTTCCGTTTTTTCCCCCCATGTTCTGGATCCTAAGGTCACAGCCAATCATAGTTCTCTCTCACCAACTCATGCTGCCACTAATTCAAAGATGCCGAATCAGCTAAAAAGCAGGGCTCTGACTACTGCTAATGGTGTGGGACACACAGAGGGTCACAGATGCTCGCAGACAGTCCAACCCCAGAAAAGAAGTCTGATGGTGTGTAACTTGCTTCACTTTGGGAATACATTTGGCCTAAACTAAACATTTGTGGCACTGCACAACATAAACAAATAAAAAGATTTTCAACACCGTAAAATCGGAATGGCATCTATAATGGAGTTGCACATATGCTATAACTGTACAGGTCTAAAGATCAGTAACTGTGGAGGGATTTGTCTGGGCTCTCTCTGGAATCCACTCCAACTGTAACTCTTTTGTACACCATGAAACTCCTTAACACCGGATAAGTGTTACATAGGATGAATAAACTGCTGGATGTCGGTGTGATCTTGTATCGGGGTAGTTACACAAACATTTGAGACAGATCTTTAACAATATGTACCTGGATACTGTCAGAAACTGTTACAGTGGGCCTATGTACCTACACTACATTTGACTTCTGCTTGAGTGTTACTAAGTGACGAGGCTAATCTTTCTGCGCTTAAAAATGCTGTGTTCAAATGAGATCATCTGAATGTTTTCCTAGTTTAACTATGCTAGAAAATGTTTTGAATTCTGAATAAAGCCTTACTTTAACAATATGGAGAGAAACAGTTCATGAAGGATAGATTCTTGAAGTAGCTCATATTATTTTGGCTAATTAATAGTTAATTACAGGTTACACACACACACTTTCGAATTATATGATGCTTGTTCAATAACTGAAATTCTGAACATGGTTCACAACACAGTGCTACATGGTAAGATGACCAAAAGATGTTGAAATGGAAGAAAAATATTGATTGTTGATTGCAGTACTGAATGCTCTCTGAGACAGCCTTGGTTTTGACACAAGGAAGAATAATCTGTGGCACTTCTGTTTTTTTCCAAAGATGGTATAGCTGTTGGTAACCTCAATAGACATGTTTTTCCCGCTCAGAAAATCTACAGTGAGCTTAGGGAACATTCAGATTTGCAGTGTGCACTGTGTATTCTTTTAAAAACACAAAATCACACCCAAAAATAGGCAGTGGATCTTGATGTGTGCAAATAATTCAAAATAGGATTAATCACACACATGTCCATCAGCTTTTACTACACTTTTCTACACTTTGATAGGCTTTTCTTTTTTAAAAAACTGGAATGTATAGTTTATCTATAGAAATAGTTGATCTGGAAAGTTTGGGGATAGGTGTAGAGATGGGGTTTTTGAGAGTACCTGAGTGTTGCCAGTGGTCCCGCCGGGTCTCCCTCCCGCCATCTTTAATGTGTCAAGAAAAGAAAAAATAAATTAATTAAAATGAAATGAGGGAAAAAAGAAAATGTGGGACAAGGAGAGATTTTTGTTAATGAATGCGGGACCAGAAGTGCCTGGCTCAGTGTTCAATGTGACCTACTCTAATATGTGTCTTAGGTGGCAATATTTGCCAAAACACCACCAAAAAGTCTTCTGCTGACACTGCAGTCCCCTGGTATGACATGAGTATTGTGCTAATTATAGGGCCTTTAAAGTATCTTGTTATTTTGTTTCCACATATAGACACCTTATCTCAATGATCTCAGAGCTCTGGATAAGCCTTTGTCCTGGTTTTTGGAAACCCAATTACATGTACCAGATATAATCAAAACTGGGATAAGCCTCAAAACCAGGATACTAGTGCTCATGTAAACATAAACCATGAAAGCAGAGTTTGTAGACATAGGGTAAATAGTTTTGGGCAACAATACACAGTATCTGCCCGATTCCGGGAAAAAACTAAAGTCTACAAATGAATTTGATTAATGAGATTATCAAAGATATGCTGCACATTTAGGACGCTTTGTTGACCAATGTATTTGAAACAGGTAAACAGACTAAATGTAGATGATGCTGAGCTCAGATGAATGACTGTCAGATGAAACACGCAATTTGTGCTCAATGCCAGAAACATAATATAAGTCACATATCTGTAGCGATCCTAAAGTGACAGACTAAACAATTACTCGGGAAAGAAACTGGCAGATTAATCAAAAGCAAAATAATCTTAAATAGCAGTCATAAATAAAATCACATGAAAATCCAGATGGACAGTGAATCCAGACATTTCAAACATGAAACATGAATTATTGAATTTATACAAGGAGGAGCAGTGTGCTTATGCTGGCACTGTATTCTTTTTCGTTGGATTACCTTAGAGGACATAATACTCTCTGGGATTGGTTTCTATTATATCTGCATTTTTCAACCTTAGAGTGTCTGGATACCTTCCTGTCCTTTTTTATTACACCAGTAACATACCTTTCCACAGAGCATGGATCAGTTAGTTAATGTCCATGTTCCTCTTCATTTGATATTAGGATGTTCTAAACTGCTGTAGGTGTATGCTATAATATGGATTGTGTGTGTATGTACTCACATGAGTGGTGTTGTTGTTCTGACTAGATCGTGACCTTCGCCTCGAGGTGATGCCAATGTTTTCTCCTTTCAACAGAGAGTGGACCACATCATCCAGAAAGGTCATCTGGACCATAGAGGGATCCACATTCTGAGGCTCTAGCACCTGAACACACACCACTATTACACTACTACACACTATTACAGTCTGGTAAAAATACACATTACAGTACAGTACAATTTCTGCTGAAGTTGGGACATTGAATATAATGTAAATAATAGAAGAGGCCTAGGATCTTGAGGATCCTGCACAGTATGTTACTGCACTCTTCTGAACAGTCATGTCATGTCATGTTGTTTCAAGACTCATCTGGAGCTATTCTCCCAGTGTGGGGTTCATTACTCCAAGTGTTACAATTACCATTGTCAATATTTTTATGTTTCTAATCCCCGTGATCACGCAGGATTGCTACATATATTCCTACGACCTTCCTCTGTGGGCCCATCACTCCAGTGTCCTGTTGGTTTGTCATCACCAGTTTGTCAGGTTGTATCTGGAAGTTACACAGGATCTTAGAGCTCAGCCATTGTCAACAGCCATCTGAGGAGTCATCAGCACTGACCTTGGGACCTCCATTCCATAACTGCTAATATGTTTCTATAAACTATGCCAGCAGCTTGGTTATGTGATTGTATGTACACTCTGTTTGCTATCATCTTACACAGCATGAGTTTGCTGTACTGTCTCAGGGGCATCTTTGCACAGCCTTCAACTGGGGTCCAATCTGATGTGGAACACCCTGGCCTCTTCTTCTTCATCTTGGACTTGGATCCTGTTCATGTACCGCCATCATAAGAGTCACCTCTGTTATCTGCCAGTGGTCTGAAAGGGTTTGTCCTCCCATGATGGTTCCTGCTCTACATTCAGTTCTTTGTGGGGTTTCTACTGCCTGAGGAAATCACTAAGCATTTACTCTGAGGTGACCATCTTCTTGATACTCATACTAGTTGGTCTTCCATCCTGGATAGCAGTGCTGACGCTCACTAGTCTTCTGCCTCCTTCCTCAGTGTAGAACCTCAGGGTTTCCTTGTCTTGTTATCAGTAACATCTATCTCATCCTATGGCCATTTTGTTATGCCAGTGGGCTATCTGATGACTGGCTGGGGTAGATATTGACAGTCCAGGTCTTGTTCTTGCCTCTCTCTCTAGGTATCTGGATGTATCCGCTTACCTTGTGGCCTTTTAGTGGTTTTTATTTGCTTGTAGGATACCAAGATACTTGTAGTTGTCCTTGTCTCTTTGTTACTATGTTGGTATACAGGTGCTGGCCAGTAAATTAGAATATCATCAAAAAGTTGAATTATTTCAGTAATTCCATTCAAAAGGTGAAACTTGTATACTGTATACTTTCCTTCCACACATAGTGATATATTTCAAGTGTTTATTTCTTTTAATTTTGATATTTATAAGTGACAACTAATGAAAACTCCAAATTTGGCATCTCAAAAAATTAGAATATTGAAAAGGCCAATGAAAAAAATGTTTTTTTTTAGAAATGTTGGCCAACTGAAAAGAATGAACATGAAAAGCATGCGCATGTATAGCACTCAATACTTAGTCGGGACTCCTTTTGCCTCAATCACTGCATTAATGCGGCGTGGCATGGACTCGATCAGTCTGTGGCACTGCTCAGGTGTTATGAGAGCCCAGGTTGCTCTGATAGTCGTCTTCAGCTCCTCTGCATTGTTGGGTCTAGCGCATTGCATCTTCCGCTTCACAATACCCCATAGATTTTCTATGGGGTTAAGGTCAGGCGAGTTTGCTGGCCAATCAAGGACAGGGATACCATGGTCCTTGAACCAGGTACTGGTGGTTTTGGCACTGTGTGCAGGTGCCAAGTCCTGTTGAAAAGTGAAATCTGCATCTCCATAAAGTTGGTCAGCAGCAGGAAGCATGAAGTGCTCTAAAACTTCCTGGTAGACAGCTGCATTGACCTTGGACCTCAGGAAACAGAGTGGGCCAACACCGGCAGATGACATGGCACCCCACACCATCACTGACGGTGGAAACTTTACACTGGACCTCATGCAACGTGGATTCTGTGCTTCCGCTCTTCCTCCAGACTGTGGGTCCTTGATTTCCAAAGGAAATGCAAAATTTGCTTTCATCAGAAAACATAACTTTGGACCACTCAGCAGCAGTCCAGTCCTTTTTATCCTTGGCCCAGGCGAGACGCTTCTTACGCTGTTTCTTGTTCAAGAGTGGCTTGACACACGGAATGCGACAGCTGAATCCCATGTCTTTCATGCGTCTCTTCGTGGTGGTTCTTGAAGCGCTGACTCCAGCTGCAGTCCACTCTTTGTGGATCTCCCCCACATTTTTGAATGGGTTTGTCGTCACAATTCTCTGCAGGGTGCGGTTATCCCTAGAGCTTGTACACTTTTTTCTACCGCATTTTTTCCGTCCCTTCGCCTGTCTGTTAATGTGCTTGGACACAGAGCTCTGCGAACAGCCAGCTTCTTTAGCAATCAACTTTTGTGTCTTGCCCTCCTTGTACAAGTGTTCAATGGTCGTCTTTTGGACAACTGTTAAGTCAGAAGTCTTCCCCATGATTGTGGAGCCTTCAGAACAAGACTGAGGAACCTTTTAAAGGCCTTTGCAGGTGTTTTGAGTTAATCAGCTGATTAGTGTGGCACCAGGTGTCTTCTATATTGAGCCTTTTCAGAATATTCTAATTTTCTGAGATACTGAATTTGGTGTTTTCATTAGCTGTCAGTTGTAATAATAAAAATGAAAATGAATAAACACTTGAAATATATCACTATGTGTGGAAGGAAAGTATACAGTATACAAGTTTCACCTTTTGAATGGAATTACTGAAATAATTCAACTTTTTGATGATATTCTAATTTACTGGCCAGCACCTGTATGCCAAAATTGACACCTCTAGTTTTTCTACAGTTCTTGATGCCTTAAGTCCCATTCAGACCTTAACAGGGCATTAACTTCCAACCACAGTATTTTTTGGGAGCCTCAAGCAGATGGGTCCCCCCATGAGCCGGTTCAGCTCAAGATTTCTTCCTGTGAAAAGGAAGGTTTTCATTGCCACTATCGCCGAAGGCTTGCTCTAGAGGTTTCAGGTCGGTTGTTGTACAGTGTTTTGAGACAGTTTGGTTTGTTAAATGACGTTATAAAAATAAAATTGATCTGTTTTGTTGTTGTCTGTCATTCAAAATGAGTCCCCATTAAATGACTAAATAATAATAAGGCTAATACAATAGGTTCATCACTGAATTCAGATATTATTTACATTTTACACAGTCCCCTTTGAAGACTGAGTTTTCATTACTGTGCATTACTCACATATTATGCATTTTAAAGCCATGATAAAACAGCATGTGTTAATTTGAGTGTACCTGGTCGTTCATGACAACCATGTTTCGACTGAAGAGGTCGTGGTGTGTAATGATGCCAGTGAACCACTGGGTGGCCGAGTCTTGTCTGTACACACGCACGCGGTAGCCATTCAGTGAGTATGGACCTGTCAGGAACAGGAAACAGTTCTGTAAGTGCTCTAAATGCAGATTCCCTCATTTTATAAAATACAAATTGTCGAGTGGCCACATTTCTAGGGAGGTGCAGGTCATGCTATGGTGAAGGGTAAAGAGCAACAGCATATCTACACAGTTGATCTGGCATAGAACCATAAATCTGGCTTCAGGAGGATTGGATGAGGAAAAAATACTGTACAAGGGCTATTGAACTTTTGAGGCACTAAACTATTGAGCTTTGTTGTAAGGTCTCAGATCACAGTGACCAAAGAAGTCAGAGAAAAAAATGGACAGTAGCAAACTGTTAAATGTCTCTCTAACCATGAATAAAAGCTTACCTTGCATAAAAATTTCCTGCACCTTCTGATCTTTAAGCCAGCCCTTCACTTCTTCATGGAGCAAAGGGTTGTCTCTTAACACTGGGCTCTGACTGTCCACTTCATCCTGCAATACAGACAGACAGACAGACACACACACAGACAGCTTAACATCCCACTGAAATACAAACTTGCCATATGCTGCCAATACTTAGATATACTAAGTATACAGTTATATATAGTTTACATAAATAAATGAACTATCCTATTAAAGACAGTATTATGACGTTCCCATTATATTTGAAGCTGCTTCACATTTAAGCCTTGTAGCCAGCCAGGGTCTTATCAGTGATTATGTACACATAAGTCATCAAGCCTACTTTCAACTTTTCATCATTATTGTATCCTTAATCAAACAGAATATTGCCACCATTGTAGCTTGAGGAGCCTACAGTGATGATAATCAGCTTCGTAGATCCCTCTCTGTGACATCTTGTTGAGAAAAATAACAGCAAATGTGGTACAATGCACATCTACATTGATATGGAGACAAACACAGATGGCTTTTTAAAGATTTCAGGAACCCTTGCTTTCAGGGACACTGCTTGTTGCTGTGGAGACGCTGAGGCTGAAAGCAGCAGAGATCAAATTGTAAGAATGTTTCGGAAAATTTCTCTTTTAAGACTCACTCCAATTGGTGCACAGTAACTGAATTAATATATGATTAATATAGCATGGTTTTGTGCATTCTGTTTTGTGTATGTCACAGATTTCTATCAGGTAAACAGTACAGGCTGTGACTGAGAACTGGCTGGCAAGTGAGCATGTTTATTTGCTCCACAGCTGCAGTGTAGCAGTGTCTTTGCCATTATACACAGCTGCATTTAGCATGCCATGCTGTGAGGTTAAGTATGTAAAGTTTTAGTGAAGAATATCTGGTTCATCTGACACTTTGTGCACGTTCTTATGTTCACTGTTCATAATATACACCAGTAAGATATGACAAAACAGCAGACAGACCACACAGCCCTGACACTATTAATCATCCAAATCACATGTTGCAAGCAAAAATCTCAAACAGCGTGAACTAACACCTCAGGTGTGTGAGCATGTTTGGGGCTGAAATAACAAAGTGGCACAAGAAGAACTGTAGAACATAGGACAGCAGGGAGGAGGGTGCAAGACAGAGATAGAGAGAAAGCAACCTGGACTTGGAGCAAGGCATAAAGCCATAAAGTTCCACTGTGACTGTACTGTCAGCTTAGTAAACAGTATTTAAGGGTGTGCATGTGGCAGCTGCTACTAGTGAAACCTACTACAAACCTCCCACTTTTAGCTTTAATTACTCATTGAAGTGACCTCACCATCAAGTCAGTGCAGAGTACAGTGTTTTCTAATCCTTTAGTTTATCCCATAGTGGGAAATCTGCAGTGTTACAGCAGCATATAATTAAGGACAGTGCACAAGACAAGGAAATGAACGTTAAATAAATACAAAAATAGCAACTGAATACCACAGTAGTTCTATATCCGTGGTTTTAGTGCAGCATTGGTGTAGCAGTCGGCTGCTGAAGGTGCTGCCCAGTGCCAGGAGGGGCAGGAGTGGTTTTCCACCTGCAATGACAGCTTTGCTTTCATCCTCCGATCACCCATCACCTCCACAGGTTCAAGAGGGCAGCCTAGAACAGAGCGGCCGTCCTCGCCAGTCTGTTCAGCCTCCATTTGTCTGCTTCTGAGATGCTGTTGCTCCAGCAAAGCACTCCACAGAAGATCGAGTTATGTGTAATTTATGCTTCCGTGGTGAAGTGATGCATAGACTCCTTCGTTAACACAGACCTCTTCGCCGACCTTGCTGCGTAGCTGATGCGTACCTCCCCAGAAATGTAACAAGAGTGCAGGAACTATGATCGGTCCAGTTGGTAGTAGCGTGTTTCTGCTTTAGCATTTCTGGCTGCTTCTGCATCTCTGCGATTATCGATTTGATTGTTTTGGATCAATAAAGAATCAGAAAGGTTAACCGAGTAGGTTTGGTTATACAGACTTTTGTATGACTTTCAGTCGGCATTGTTGAAAATGAAGAATGATGAAGAAACGAAAATTAACGTGACTGGCAAAAAAGACACAGTGCCATCCAGCACTAAGCCAGATGGCGCACAAGTATGAATGTCTCACGCCAGTGGAGGGTCAGTGCAGTAGTTTGCAAACCAATGAAATAAACACTATATTTTTTTGTTATCGGTCTATTGAGTCTGAGAAAACTTTTAGTTACATATTTAGTTTGATATTTTTGATGTCATTCTCATCTTCTACTACCGCTTATCCTCACTAGGGTCGCGGGAGTTACTGGAGCCTATTCCAGCTGTCCTCAGGCAAGAGGTGGGTTACACCTCAGACAGGTTGCCAGTATATCACAGGGTTGATGTTTTGATGTAACATTTTAAATTGCCTGTGACATAATTTAGAGCCATTAGCTAAACTCTCCTATCACAGAAATCATGTTGGTGATATCTTTGGTCAGAGTGTTCCTTTTTGAAATCAAATGGCCAAAGTTTGCTTAAATTGTCAAAGACTGTGGTTGGGATTATATTTATTAATGCCCCCCTTAAGTTTGGTTCATAATAATGTGCCGAATAAACACACAATTTATGTTGTAAGCTACTCAGATGGCTTATGTCATTGTTCAGCTCAATACAGTTTTAACATACAGCGTCAATAACAAACAAACAGAACCCAGACCTTGTAACATCCATACAGGTGAGTATATACCCAGGATGAAATCACATTTGAGAGACAGTGGTGGTGTGAAGACACAATTTGTCTTGAGTCACAATAAAGACCACCTATTCAACAGGGATGCTCCTGTGTCAGAGTTTTGCCTCATTCAGTCAGAAAAAAATACACGGCCGCGATTAGAAATGATCACCAGCATCATCAGCATGATAGCAAGCAATCATCAATAAAACCAAATAATAACTAAATCTAAAACATGCACATTCCAGGGATTCTGCTAACCCTCTGGTTTGTGGACAACTTGCTCTACTTACTGAGTCACAGCCACCCCGTTACCAAATAACGTGTCAGCATGTGGTGAATTATTAATGCGATCTTGTTAAGTAGTATGTATGTATAAGGAGTTGCTTGTTATTAAGTTATGTCCTCAATCACTGATGTCTGTATTTACTTTCATTACTGGAGATTACTTCCAGGGCTGGAGTTATAATCAGAGTTTTGTGCAGGTCTATCTAATGTCAGGGTGGAAATCAATAAATAATAACTTAAAGTGTGCGCCAAAGTTGTCACGCACGCAACCACTGCAGAACAGAGGCAGTAAAAAGGTGAATTGCACTTGTAACAGCCTCTTAACAGGCTTACTGATCAATCAGTGCATGGGGACAGCTAACTCGCTGTCTCAACCTCCAACCTCTGTCTATCCTAGTTACATTGCATTCTGCAGCCATTCACAAAACAAGTACACAAAAACTACACTTGAACCCTTAGTGACCTTAATGAAGTTGTTGAATGTTTTGCATTAAGGACATTTCCAATGAAGCTTTTAGCAACTGATGTGACAATACAACTCTGGATGGTTATTCATGTCATGTGAATGTATTCACCACTATCACTGAAGAACAATCACATGTCAGATTGCAGAAAGCATCAGATTTGAAACTGCCGCTGGTACTAGCACAATGCCTTGGAAAACACACTCACTTTAGCTTTCTCTCTCGCTCTCCCTCCCTCTTGCTCTCTCTCTCTATCTGTGTGTGTGGTTTAGTCAAACATTTTAATCTGCCTCTTGTTCCTCCGTCCCAACACACTCCAACATTCTAGGCTCCAGGGCAGCCAGACACAGACATACTCATAGACACACAAGCAGCAGGCTGGCTTGGCCCACTAAACAATGACTTCATTGTACAGTTTATGCCAAACAGATCGTAGTCCCCTCCCTCGCCTTCCTCCCTGCAGTATTCCTGTCCAACTGGAAAAACAGAAAGAGGAGTGGCCTCGGCTTCCTTGCTCTGAGTATGTGCAAGAAGGAGTGTGTCTAAGAGAGTCTGACAGTTATTGCTCTAGAGGGTATAAGGGTCTCCTGAAAAATAGGCTGTCAGAAGTGCCAGGAAAAGAAGGAATCTCCCACTTTACTTAATTTCAGATGTTTGCAGTTGCTAAAGTGAAAAGTGGAAATGTTGGGGAAAGAATAAACTGGTTATGTAATCTGAGTATGTATTGCGTTTGGTATTTTGAAAGAGAGCAATACTAATATACATTAAATAGTCACTAGCTTGTTCTGTTAATCCATCCATAATCATTTCTGGATAATTGGATAGTTTCATGTAGGTACAGGATGTGCATGCATGTGACAAACCACTGGTCAGTGGCAGCAGCTGATGCAGTGTTGATGTAAGAATCAACTCCTTCACGGTTTGTAAACAATGGAGGCGGGGTTCTCTCAAACACTATCGCTTGTAAATGGAAGTTATCATATTCTGATGGACTGTTTTGGCACAAATGGACGAGGAAAAAGCATATTTTAGAGAATATACTAATACACTCACTCTCCAAGACCATGAGTGTTATTTTAAAACGCTGATTCTGACTGATGGGAGTATATTCACCGACCCCTACACTCTAACTCATTGGATGGAAGATTTGACCAAGAAGGACATAGAGGGGACAAAGTCTGGTCTGTCTTTATGAAGTGAAGCCTCTCCAACAAAGATATTACAAGAAGTAAGTGGAAATACTGTGGAACGTAGTAAATGCAACTTCTGCTTGGACACTAAGTTAGCATTAGCATTAATGTGTAAAAAGAATCCTCTAAATAATTTTTAACTCAATTTCATATTCTAAACCATAATGTTATCCAGCTGAAACAGCATAGCACAGTTGGCATGGCAACTGGTAGTCATCAAGAGGTCACATCTGTTTCTATGATGTCAAATAACTAAAACAAAACAGAAAAGTCAGAAAAATGGACACCTAAACATGTATCAGCATTATATTAACTACCTAAAATGACAGAAAATATCCAGAAAAAGAATGCATTTGACGTTAGTGTTTCCATTTGGAGCTTATGATCTCTACTGCAGCCAGGGGGAGCTCCACTTGCTTTGGCTTAATTTTTGAGGAGCTGTTCTATGTCCACCATTATTTACAGTCAATGTTTTGGGCGCAACTTTTTGCACAAAATTCAATTACAGCTCAAGTGATGTACATTTGCATGTAATTGCATCTGATCACGAGTTCACTTGACATACATGTGGAAGTTAAAATTCCACTGCTAGTAAATACTGGAAAGAAGTCGGCCATTCAAGAATGAGATGACAACTTAAAAGCAACAGATGACAACTTTACAGGATGTACTATTTTGTCAACAGGATTTCTGTACACACAGTTTATGAAACAAAAAATGAAGGAAATTTCAATGTTTTTTTCTTGCTCATCAAACTGGTAAACCAAGAATTATTCTGGGTTGAGGTGGGAGGAAGCCAGAGTAACCAGAGGGAAACCACGCAGACACAGGAAGAACATGCAAACTCCACACAGAAAGGCCCCAATCGGCCTGAACTCTAACGCAGAACCTTCTTACTGTGCTAACCACCACACCACTCTATCAATCCATCTTTTGTTTATTCACCCCCCTCATGACACAGGGTGTCATGAAAACATTAAAACGTTAAAAGTCCACTATGACTCCAACATGTAATATCTTAACTTACAAAGTAGAACTAGAAACTATCAATGATCCAACAACAAGAATTTTCCCCACAACTCATTTAGTAAAATAAGTTCATAACACATGGCTTTGGGGGCCATTTGAAATAAATACGTGTGCACTACAGAGTGCTTGTATGAGTAGGAAATATGGTGACATTTTATGGTGGAAACTTTTACGACGCTCCCCGAGCCTTATTTATACTACATTGAAGCACCAACTCATTTATCATTTGCAGGTTGTTTGACAGTGTTGTATCCAGAAATGAACGAATGCTGAGGTCATTTTTCTACTTTGCAATATACAAAATAATATATGATAATTATTAGGATTCCAAAAATCTTTTGTCATCAAACCACTGACTAATATGAAAAAGATGTCTGACATTCCTGGATTATATTGGTGGATACAACTCCATATGAGGAAAACAACAATACAAAATATTTGTATTACTATTATAATAATCTTTTACAAAAACAAGTCTTTTCTTTTTGTTTAGACATGAGTCTAGATAAATACATGTTGTGATCAACATATTTTTAGTTCAGTATGCCAAAATATTTTATCACAATCACAATTCTTCGTAACATAACAAATACATATTTTGTGCTATTTTATGATTGTGAAATATTATAGGGCTGTCAAAGTTAAAATTTTCTTGCAGTGAAACACATTCCTTTTAACTACATTCATTTTCTTCAAGTGCAATTATCGCTTGTGTGATTTGACTTGCATCACAGCTGGAGGTTGGGTTTCCCATGTTGAGAAATCAGGAAGCAGAACAAACCTAAACCAACGGACAAAAATATAGGGTTCTACGAATGGCAAGCTCAGCCACACAGCCCTGTCAGATAGCTCTCCCAACCTGAATAACGCCACTCGCACTAATGGTCGATGTGCACCGATCAGAGCACAAGTCCGAGATAGCCCCCACCAGCACACAGCCGAAGAACCTTTAAGATCATTCTAGAGAATATTCTGTTGTTATGATAACATATGTAAATAAATAAAGCATATTACCCCAAGGTACATTTAGAACAGACATTAGCAATACAGTACGTGTTAACTATCGAAATCAAACAGCATATTACCTGGTATGGCTGGAAGGCTGAATGATCAGACAGGAAGTCCAGCTGTCTGTCCAAAAAAAATTCCACTGCTGTTACTGAAGATAACAGGCTCTTCCCCACAACTGGCTTAAATGCCTGCACAGACAAAGAAAAAACAGAACATGGTCAACACCAGCAGCACCTTAAGAAACATTAGTAGAATCAGCATCTTCCCAGAATGACTTCAATATTTTAGCTATTAAAACAAAACAAAACATTATATAAGTGCTTTGAGTACCAATGGGCCAGTTGTTCAAAAAATTTAATCCGGATCAAAATTATCCAGATTAGGAAATCCCATTTTTTGCTATTCAGAATCAGGTAATCCGTCTTAGTTTTATGACAGTTTTTCAAAGCAACATTGGATTGGATCACCCTGATCCAGACACACCGTTTTCAAGATTACCAAATCCGGACAACTAGTCCTCTAAATGGGAAGAGATATCACAATGTGGCCTACCAGCTATGTCAAGAACAGGTAGGAGAGTCAACAGGGGCTCACTTTCTTATTTTAAGGCAAAACACAAAAATAACATGACATTATAATTTATTTTATGACCTCTCATCTGAGCCACAACAAATAAACAAATATACATTAACTAATACATAGTGGTTATTTTGAAAACATCTTAAATTAAAAAAAAAAAGAGAGAGAGAGAGACTAAATGAGAGACCAGCATTTTCAGGATGTATATTATTTTTATTTGTTATTGAGATCTGTTTGGGATTATTTCATGGGGACAAGATCATTTTCAGTTTATTTTTAATTTACTAAACTGAAAGGCTTAATTGGTAGCCTATGTCTACTTTATCTACTTTATCACTGTAACAGTTAAACAAGTGCAAAATATGAGTAAAAGTATATACATGACACAAATGTTGTATTATTTGACCAATTTATTAAGTTATTACTATTAAGTTTTACTACATTTTCTTCCCGATATCCACCTTGAAATCCTACCCTTGTTGGGATCAGGATAATTCAGTTTTTTGGATCAAAGTTGTCCAAAAACAACTGAAAAGTTTTCAACAACACAGGTTTGATCCAGATTAAAACTAGGATTGGATTATGTGATCTAATCCGATTTCAGAATACTTCTTTCCCCTTTGAACAACCCACTTTCAAAATGTGATTCAAAGTGACAATCAAATCTGATCAGATTACCTTTGAACAACTGGTCGAATATGTTCAAAACTGGTTTATACATACAAGCTGTTTACCATAACTATTTTTCCAGGAACCAAAGGTAATGGGAAGGTAATGAGTCTGAGTCACTTTAACAGTGTCTGTTCATGAAGTAAACAGGTTAAAAGCCTGGAGATTAAATCACATTTGCTGACGTGACCCCACATCATGAATAACATCACATCAATGCAAGTTACACTAGACTCTAAGACCCCGGAAACATAAAGAGTGTGGCACTGTTTGATTTGGGAGTTCACAAGTCAACAGTGTTGGATGATCACCAAATGTTTTCTATGGTAAAAGTAATATATATTCAACCAATGCTACCATGGAAGTTGCCATAAAGAGACAGTGACATGAAAACAAATACAAAGGGTTCACCACAAGCTATAAACTATTCATGCCTCAAAAATATAAAGTCACAATTTGACCAAACTTCTAACACAGCTAGACAGATGAACAGATGAAACTAAGATCAAGCGGTACCATAATAAAGTACCATAAAAAAAAGAAATAAAAAGAGAATGTTTGAAGCATAAAACATAATCTGTTAAATTACAGTGAAGGAGTGGGAGAGTTTGGGCTCTGCAGGACTTCCAGTGGTACTGGGTCACAAGTGTTTAACTATGATGTAGAAGAATGCACCAGCAGCAGCCAGATGAATTCTTAAGTGTATAGAGATACACTGTCTGCTCAGACTGAGGCAAACAGAGCAAGCTGGACTGGATAGAGCTTCACAGGGCAACACTATTCATTTATGTTTGAAGTTCACATCTTTAGATCATTTTCAATGCATGACCAAATCTTAACAAACAATGCAAGAAATTGTACGAGTGTCTAGTATATGACATATATATTATGACTGTATTATAACTGTATATTAAATTTTTGGAACAGAAAATTCAACAGGGGAATGAAGGAATAAATTAGCGAGCTCTAGAGGAGATTAGAGGGTTACATGAAGAGAGTCAGAGAGGGACAGAGAGATGAAGAAGAAAGAGAGAACAAGGGGTGATGAATTAATGAGTAACAGTGTCTGACAGTTCAAAGACAGCACGTCCCACTTTGATGTTGCCTCTTTTACACTTACACGCGCCCATAGTCTCTTTGCTGCTGTCTATCAGCCTGCAGCTCAGCTGTTACAGCACATACACCACAGAGACCAGGGTGTACTGGTATCTTCACATCTAGCTGTACTGAGAACACTGCAGTACAAACAAGTTATTTACAGCTAGATTCCTATATGTGAGAGGCTGGGTTCAGGTTTCTTTGTAACTACAGCAAATGACTTCTTATTGCCTGCTGTAGTGCATGATAAGAGTTCCTTCTTAAGGTACAAATGCAGATACGGAAGTCCACAGAGCCAAGAGCATGGCTGTGAATTGCTCTGATTTATGGTTATACAACACGTTCATCCTGATAGAGAGATTAGAGGTAAGAGCCATGACTGTGCCGCCTCTTCCTCACAAATGCCTTTTGCATTATATGTATCGGACTTTCACATTTCCTTTTTGTTATCATAGACTATAATTACTGCCATTCTGTGGTTCTGTCCAAACCAACCATCAAGTCTATCCAGACAGAAATGCATATATGTAAAGACTTGATTTTAAAAGAATTTGCAAAATATTATGATGACACAGTGATGTTTGACCTCTTCTGACCTCTGGGGATATACCATCAAATTGATTGGCAGACTGAAAAAGGAACATATGGTAGTTAAACACATTATACAATGCAGTATTACAAACCTCTGTGCGGTATATTTAAATCTGACAAATTAGAAAGAAAAAAAATGGTGTGCACCTCATTGCAATAGAAATAATTAAGGATTAAATTCAGAGGGGGGAGAGCAGTTAAAAACTTGTAATGAAATTGAATGACAGATGTTTAAAATGCAGAGAAAAATTGTCACATAACTAATCAACTGCACAAACATGGGAATAATTGGTGAGATGCAGAGGAATGAGTTTGCCCATGACGCACGCATCTTGAATAAGAGCACACTTGCACAAGCGTGTGAGGACTGCTACGTCACCAGTGCTTGGCAACTGTGCCAACCCTATAAAGAAGTGGTGGATGACTCCTCTCATGGTACCATGGATACGCAAAGCAATTTATGCACTGACTGACAAAATTGAGGTTGAGCGCTGTGTGAGACTGCTCAAGCACAGATGTATGCAGCTTAAGCTTAGGTTAAATATGAAACACATCCACATGTTACAGTAACCTGGTATTGGTTATTCCATGCTGTGAGACACCAGACAGAGCCTATGCCAGTGCCAGTAGCAATACAATTCAGCTGAATACATTATAAAAGAATTCTAAGATAAATATGCTGGGTTTTTTTCATCAACATTTCAGAATCAGAATCACTTTATTGATCCCAAGGGGAAATTACTTCCACAAGGAATTCAAAAATAATTGCAGGCGTAATGCTTTCATGGAAGAATCTTCACATTCAACTCCACATGCTGTGAATGTCCTTCACTATTACAACTCCAACTCCAATCATTGTTATTAAAACAATGATAACAAAATGACAAGAAGAAGTTGTGTATTCATCTGGGTTCATAAAAACAATCAATCAATGTCAATATATGGAAAAAAATAAGATCCGTAAAAAGCTTCACAGTACAGGATGTATTTTTCTTAATTATTTAAATATAGTATATTTAATGATGGTCTGCGGCCCTCTGGAGGACAAGTGGTTACAGAAAATGAATGAATGAAGTATATTTCAATATATTTGCTTTCACTAATTCCTCTTTCTCTCCAACTGACAGGACTCGACAGCTCCTCCACTAAAATGACAGCAGACAGCAAGAACTCATCTGAACGGTTACAAATTAACACTAAGGTCACTAAAGAGCAGCCAATGTATAAATACAAAGCACATTTGAATACACTCAGTTTCCCTAGGAAGCAATAACATATGAAGATGACAAACATGGGACAATGGCATTGTGAGAAAGCAGATCAGTCTCCATCAACACAGCACATCATATAGAGCCCTCTGTGCACGCATGTGTGGGCGCGTGTGGAAGCCTCTCTAGATCGCTTAGTGACGCATGGGCACCATCATTTCTCTTCATCTTCATTATATTCTGCAGCACTTATCAATTATTCACACACACAAGCTTTGTCATCCAGGGAGTTATTATCTGATGAAGGACAGAGACAGACAAGACAGAGAAAGAAAGAGTGGTATTTGTTAACCAGCCTGCATGTTTAAATAAACAGGTGAAAATAAAACTGGCGCTGGTGGAACCCCCTAATATAGAGTACTTTCTCTATATAGAAATCTCCTGATTTCTTGAAATCCAAATTTCCCATGTGAGGAAAATTTTTGTGTATGTAGGTTGACGTGTGTGATGGATGTTTGTTTATCACTTGTTCTCTCTTTTCCTGGCTGCCCTCCATATGAGCTGGGTTCTGCTCAAGGTTTGTTCCTGTTAAAGGGAGTTTTTCCTTGCTACATGCTCACCTTCATGCTTGCTCTGGAGGTTTCAGGCCGGATTTCAGACTGGATTATGTAATGTGTCCTGAGACAATTTGTGTTGTTATTGATGCTATATAAATATATGTCGGAGGCAAACAGTTCTGATGGATCAAAAAAACAAACACCTATTTGTCATCAGGTGGGAGGATCTTTGAGAAGAGGGGAGATCTATTTTTTTTTCTACCACTCCTTGGTCTGACTCACATATCTTGCCTATTTACTGTGTGTGTGTGTGTGTGTGTGTGTGTGTGTGTGTGTGTGTGTGTGTGTGTGTGTGTGTGTGTGTGTGTGTGTGTGTGTGTGTGTGGTATGAGATAATATTTCTCCTGTTCTAGCAGACACATATTCATGTGATCACTAACACTGAAGTTTAGGCTTTTGGTTGAATGAGTCTCTGCTCTGAGTTTGTTACATAAGCTGCAGGATTTATGCAACAGCAGGATCTGTACAAGTGTTTTGAAAGCAAGAGAGCTGAGTGGAAACTTCATTAATTATGATACCATTTAACCCTCAAAATCCCTTTATTTTTTGTGAGTGTCACATAGGCTACTGATACAGCAACCTCATTAATCAGACAAAATCCAAACAGCAGATCACCAAAAAAGATGGCTAATTCTTAAAATACTATATATAACAGGTAACACACACAGTCACACAACACGGTGGTCTTGGTGTGAAGTAGCTGTGGACATTAGACTGCAATACCTTTATGTGCAGTTGTTTACTGAGTTTACCTTAATTAAATCGCTACAAGGCTGTAACTCAGTTATACAAACTTCTACACAGCTGTCCAGTCACTAGACCTCATTGTGGTCTCTTTTACAATTTATACTAAACTGTATGCCAAAGCATGAACATTTTAAGCACTGCTTAAATAATCAATATAATGGTAAATGGTCTTGCTCTTATATAGCGCTTTTCTACCTACTCAAAGGTACTCAAAGCATATGGCACACTCGGGGGATCGTACCGCTAACCCTTCAGTTCATGGACAATCCACTCTACCTACTGAGCCATAGCCACCCCAATCACCTGATGAATAATAACAGCAAAAACTAAAGCTCCACAAGTGGCATAAAACAAGTGTAATAATCGATTGATATGGTCCGCATTTAGAAAGACTGAAGGCTCCCTTGGTTATCAGAGAGTTAAGATCAAGACTGGCTGTTAAGAGTCACACGTGTGCATGCCGTTTCAGGATGCGCACAGGTTAGGAGTCACATGTTCAACTGTGACATGTGGGACGTTTAGTAAATAATTACACACCACATCCCCTCTGACCCTTCCCACCCTGCCCCAATAACGTGCATTTTTTGTGTGTTTGCAGCTTTGTTTGGATAATTGGTCTTTTACTTTCAGCTTTTAGACTAGAGCACATGTAATGTGAACCAGCCACCTTGACATGGACAAACACATCAGCATAGTTGCAAGTATCAAGATTGTTGTCAGTTGGCACAACCACCATATTCCTCAATAGGCATTTGACTTGGAGCTGTGAATATTTTCATCTGTTGATGTTTATTTATCTTTCAATTAATTCATTACTTGTTTGCAGAACTTCAGACATGAACTGTCCACTCTTTCTAACTTGACTTGAAGTGAAGCTCTATAGTAATAAGTGGGTCCATGGGTCAATTCAAAGGCTCATTAAGGTAAATACACACACTGTTTGGACAACGTTTTAACTTCCTTTTCCTAAGTGTACAGAAACAGTTTTGCTGTCAGAATAAAGACAATGTGATGATGCAAATTTGCAAATATGCAATTTTCCAAGCAGACATTTCCTTTGACGTAGACCATTGTGGATATTTAGGATTATTATCCCTAATCGGATCCCTGTAGGTATAGATAAAACGTCTTTGTCGTACTGCTGTGCAAATAAATGAGCAGTCTAAGTGGGTCACAGTACTCCAACTCCTTCACAACAACCTCACAAGTCGTGCTCTAATCTGCTTACGGTTTTAGTAATAGTAATTGATCAGGTCACACAGTTTCTACAGACGCACACATACACACATGAGGTAGTGTATACATGCAAGTTTCAAACGCTGACCTACTGTCTGTCAACCTGCTGTAACAACAACACAACTTAAAGCCGCAAATATGCTTCTGCGCACAGCCACGCAAGGGCTTCACACACATACCCTTTGCCGGTGTGAGACATTTATACTTGTGTGCTCGTCAGTCTGGCTCATTCTGGAAGAACACCACTCAAACACTAGTCTATTTAAGCACTGCTTAAATAATCTTGGTTCAATATGATCACCTGACCGATAATAATGGCATTATCACACCCACTGCAGTTTGGGTGTGTTTTTTTTGCCAGTTGGGTTAATTTTTGTTTGTACTTCCTGCTTCATTACTACAGAACACGAGTTATACAAATGTCTGTATCGACAGACCACCTCAGTTAACTTTCTGGATTCAGTACTGACCCAAACCAATAAATTCAAAAATCACGGACATGGAGAAGAAGACGTAAATACTGAAACAGAAACACGTGACTACCAAGTGGACCAATCATTGCTCTTGCCGTAGTGAGCAGTTACATTTCTGGGGAGGTGCTCATCTGTGACGCTTGACTGGTTGGTGTCACACACCCACTTCAGCAACATGAAACGGGGATATACAGATCAAACTTAAAACTAATTATGGAATGTTCAACAACCAGAATTAGTGATCCGCGTAACGGCTAATCTCTCATTTGCTTATGTTTTTTTCCAGACAGTATTCGTAATGTCATAAAACACCATAATATACTAATGGAATAGTACTCTACGATTAAATACAATACAGTTCCTGGGCAACCAACTCTACCTACTGAGCTACAGTTGCAATTTGGTAAGGTTTGTGAGATGATAAAGACATCGCCAGCTGTGTTATATGGGACTCAAATCTTAGGCTGCTGTCAGACCAGACGCAAAAGTTGGTTCCTCACAATAAGACTGATACTGTTGCGGAGGGAACTAACAGAGAGACGATTTCAATTTGTCATCTGCTGTGGTCAAGGATTTAAGCTTGTCCAAGTTCAGCTGCGGGACATTGTTGATTATCCACTTTTTAATGTCATGGAGACGATTCCTTAACGCATTCAGGTCTGATGGGTTAACAAGTAGTAGAACTGAGATTCAGTGTAAAACTTGTATGAGACGCCATGCCTGTGAATTCTGTGACCAAGAGGAAGCATGTACAAAGGTCCCAGAGCCAACCCCTGAGACACCCCATATATCACATATGTTACATATAGATGACTTAAAAATATTCACAGAAATAAAAGCTTGCGTTTGACCTGTATGAGGGCGACCAGTCGAGGGCTGTCCCTGATTATCCCGCACAGTACCTCAGTCTGTTAACAGAACATGTTAAAATGATCTCCTGTACTAGAGGCAGGGCGAAGGTACAGGAGTGCCAGAATAGAGAAGGATCCATCATTCACATCAAGAGGGCTCAAAGTCACTCATATGTTACAGCATTTCTAAAAGTTCAACAATAGTAATAAAAATAATAAAAGAGTCTGATGTTGTGGATGATCCCTGGGTAGGTAGGGTTTTAGGATGATAGACCTTCTTTTTGATATCATTTTTGCAGTAAAGTAAGATAAAAAAAAATAATAAAAATAAATGAAATTATGATTGTAATGAAATTACAATCATAATGAAGCTCGGGGGAGTTCTGAATATTCAGCTACAATTATTACCCACTGATATTCTACCTAAATAGTTTGATCGACGACCTTCATAACAAGATCAGAAAAGACATGCCCCTGGGCCCCCAAAGAATGTATCACCAACTGGCTCCTTACATGCTCTGAACACTGGCATCAGCAGACAATCATCATCATCACAGACGAACATATACCTATTGGAGCCAGTCGTCCCTTGAAGAGCAAATAGCAAGCATTTTATCAAGGTCATAAAACTGTGCAACAATCACATGTAGACAATAGTGAAACTGTTTTTGGTCTCTTCTACCAGACTACTAGTATTTAATTAAAGAGTAAACTGATAAAGACCAGTTATACAACACAGACACAGGAGCTCCCGAAATCAAACCCAAGACTATCAGAGAAACTGCAGTGTATCACCAGCATATAATTAAGAATCTCTCTGAAAAGGCAAGATGAGACGCATGACACTACCACCAGGCTGGAAACTGCATGCAATTCTGTACCAAAGCGTCAGGTCAAAACTGGTGTCATAAAAAAAATACAACAGGGGAAAAGACACCTATACAGCATCACTCGAATAAACACGATAAGCCGGAATTTAGGGAAAATGGGTAATGTGGTACTGATTACATAATTTTAGTAGAAGAAGCAGCTCTCCACCAGACATACACATACACACCTTACATGTCGACATCTACAATGGATAAGAATTACCATATATTCTAGTCTGAGTCCAGTTCTCAGGCAGTTGCAATCCATTCTATCTAGTGTCATGAAAATGAAAAGCAGCAACATTTCTGAAACAAATAATGAACAACAGCAGAGGACATAACACTGTAACATTACCTCTCTCCTCCGTCTCCAAACAATGACAAGGCTCAATAGTGTTGTAGGAAACTAGCTTTGATCTGGCAACCAGGGGAGAAACAGGAAGAAAGAAAATACAGGATGACAAAAGCAAAAAAGGAAGAGAAAGAGCAAGAGTGTGGTTTCCTCTTATGGTAAGAAATTATAGATGACTGAGAGGGAGAGAAAGCAGAACGGAGCACGAGCTACACAGCCGACATTTTAACTGCTGCTGACGCAAGGAGGGAGTGAGGGTGGGAGGAATGGAGGCAGGGCCAGCCCACACACACTAACACCCCCTCCCCCTTATGTGTGCCTGACACACTCTTGCTCTCTTACAACTCTCTCTGTGTTGTCACTCTTTCATTCTGCCTGCTACTGCACTCTTTGTGTATATCAATCTGCCCCTGCCCTCTGCACTGCTAAATTCAGCTTCTCTCATTAATTTACACACATTTTCCAAACTCTTCTACTTGTTCATCTGTATTAAGACAACATAACAGTAAAGAATAAAATATGTTATACAGATGTACATTAAAGAAATCATGCCTACTTCATTACTAATAACGATACTAGCATGAGTCACATGAGTCCCACTGGTTGGACGGTGCCTGAATTAACCTGGCAAAGATCATGAGAAGAGGGGCTACAGGAACAACAACTAGACATTTTATGGACAGACCCAGAGGTTACTGTTAAAATGCTACCTGAAAGAAAGAAAGGAGGGTGAGGACTAGTGAGTGTATCTATCCCATAAGAGCCCAAAAGCAAGGCTGAAGGGATGAAACAACATGTGATGAAATGCTCAGTAAGGACCTCAGGCAATGGAAACCAGAGAATGACAAACCCCCGAATGTAACACACCACTGACTGAAGAAAGGAAACCACATTAGCAATAATCAAAGCAGCACAGGGACGTGCTCTAAACAGAAGATCAATATGAACACTGTGAGCCACAAATTGGGTGAGTGGCTCCAGAAGCTTCCAGGAACAACATCTGAGATCTTTGAGGACCCAAGCTTGAAGGAACTAAAATAATAATGAGGCATTTTCATATCTTGGAAGTGAAAGGCTAATAATGCAGTCTTAATGGGGAACATTTTGGTCAATACGTTCTCATATTGTTGTCTAACAACAGAAAGAGAAACATGCAAATGAAAATGGCTCAACAGAAAACAAATATAATATATTTATAATATAACACAAGTCCAAGTATAAATATGAAGCCATACATGCAGGAGTGTGTGCCCCTTGATTTGATCCTAAATCACCAGTACAGTATGAATTTCACCTATAAAAACAAAAAAATCAAACAAACAAACAAAAAACACATTTCTTCAAAAGCCTATGGAAGTTGCCACAACAGAATTCTATTTCCACTTGCCAGTTTCATCTTCTTGGTGCCCCGCTACTGCTTAACACAACTTGTGCCATTGTTGGTTGCCACAACAATTCAAAGAAACTGAAAAGTTTATCTGAAAGTCTTTGTTTTGAGTTACATCTAAGACAAGAATGCTCGTACCTTGTGCACTGTGCCCAGCACTCCATGCTAAGCAATGAGGAACGAAAGCTAGCATGGCAACTTTAAAACTAAAATATCCTCCAAACAGAGTGTATGTCTGCTGCCACCACTTTGTCGATGGGCATCCAACAGAACTGCACCTTGTACATCAGATGACAGATATGCTGCACTAATACATTAGATTATGAATATGCATCTTATTTTGTTATTCATAATGATAATTAATGAACCTAATGTATGAGTGTGTTCTTATGTCTGTGAAGGTTCTCAGTTAGCTCATTGATCTGAGGGCCATCCCACACCATCAACAACAGACTATCCACAAGAACAGATGGTAAGGTGAAGATGTTGTCAAAAGGACAAAAGCCATGCTAGACAGCTATACTGGTTTGGACTTGGTAATGTGTCAGGAACGAAAGGATGCCACATCATTTCAGGTAAATGAATTATCAACCCCAAGAAGGCTGAAATGAAAGACACCCCAGAAAATAAGCAACTACAGGTCACGCTGAACCATGTTACTTGCAGCATAATGTTCTCCACATGCTTCTCCAGACCCTTTCACACCCGTCACTTGTGCTCAGGGTGACCCTGCTCTCATCTGTGAAAAACACGAGGGGGCGGGTGTTGGACCTGACAATTCTGATGTTCTATGGCAAAAGCTGGTTGAGCGCCACGTTGTCGGGTGGAAAGCACAGGGTCCATTAGAGGACGTCAAGCCCTCAGGCTGCCCTCACGAAGTCTGTTTCTGATTGTTTGGTCAGAGACATTCACACCAGTAGCCTGCTGGAGGTCATTCTGTACATCTGGCAGTGGCCATCATGTTCCTCCTTGTATAAAAGGAGCAGAAATCTGGTCGAGGACCATCTATATCCCAATCCAGTTTTCCTGGAGTAACCATCTTTCTCCTGCCAGCTCCTCCATGCTCTTGAGACTGTGCTGGGAAACACAGCAACCTCCTGGCAATGCCAAGTAATGTTCTGCCTTTCTTTAGCAGTTGGACTGCCTGTGCAACCTCTGTAGGGTCTAGGTAACCCTCATGCTACTTTAGCCAAATGCAAAACTAGTGAAAAATAGTCAGAAAAGAGTAGGATAGAAAAATGTCAGTGGCATCAATCTTTAAAACCATTTCAGTTTTAGGGATCATCTCTAATCTACTGAAATAGCCCCCTCTTCTACTTAATAGATCAGTATTGACTTGATGATATACTCTTGCTTTAATTTTTTAGGGTATTTAAAAAGAAATACGGCCCTCAGACTTCAATAAAAACTGTCCTATGCCTTGTTTTTCGATAGTTTTTGTTTGGAATAAGCTTCAGAGCTAGGATACAAAAAAGTGCTACATACAGCCATACCAAGCCATTTTCCTGCTTATGTTGCTAAACTGAACAGTCAATCAAAGGTGATATCCACCAATACCACCAATTCAACATGCTCTGTCAACTAGATCACTGATCCAATGGTTCAATACTAGCCAACAGCCTAATATCAGCTTGGTGCGTCACACAAAAACTAATTAGTCAATGTTTGCAAGGCTGGATGGAGATTAAAACCCAAATCAAAAAACTATATTTCTGGTGAGAAGGATACATTTTCTTTTCTATTAAAAAAAAAAGAAAGAAAAAAAAAAGACTTGTTTATCTACATGTCTTTGGACCTCTGATGAGGGTATTGGTTATTAACTGTTGACATAAAGAAAAGCTCAAATAGACCAACAAAAATTTCAGGCATAACGGAAAGGAAATTTGATTAGGAAGCAAAGAAAACCCCACAGGCAACTTCAGCTAAAATACAGGCTTGGTCACAAACAGTAGTGTGGCGGTTTGAAAATTAGATACTTGTGTGAGCTACAGCTGCACAAGGAATTGTCGCTTGTACTGAATGTACTATTCCTGAAGAGAAGTGTGGAAGTACTGACATTACTTCATCCATACAGATAATGTGTCAACACACTTCATGACTCACACAATGCTACGGTTACAATGCTGCATTTAATCTTGATGCAGTTTGCGTTCACAAGGCAACTGAGACAAAGCACTTATTGCAAGTGTGTTTTCATCTAGCACTGACAAATAAGGTGCTAAAGAATGTTCATTCCTTGTAATCAGGGTCTAACCATGAGGAAACACTGACCTGCCCCACAATGTTCATCATGTCAGTGTAACCCAAAGATACAAAACATAATGCCTGCATTTTTCTTGTAACAATGCCATCCTTGTCATCCATTTATTTAAGGGAGGAACAATTATTTGCTAATAATGCAAGTAATGAATCAGTGCGTAAGGAGCTGTAAGTGTGCATGTGAACCTTACACACAGGAATATATCAATGTCCAAGAAACACTGTACCATGTCAATTGTAACATTTACATCTCTGATGCATGAGACTGTAAGAAAAAGGATAATGGGCAGAGCAGATACCAAAAATGTCTCCTTTTGCAGCAAAAATCAGCAAATCCTTTTTCACAAAACATCTCATCAGTCCCTTGTCAGATAGGAAACCTACTGAAGGCTCATTTCCTCCACACACACACACACACACACACACACACACACACACACACACACACACACACACACACACACACACACACACACAGAAGTGAATGGGGAGGTGCAAGCACTTCCTCCCATGTGAATAAAACAAAATGAGAGGAAACTAGAACAGTGACAGTCAGAATTGCAAAATATGTGTGAACATTTTTTTTGTCTGTACCCACCCAATATACACCTAGTAGCTGATTATTGTTTCCATGAGAGTCGGGGAAAGGTCCTTTCTTATCTCTTTAGAATGTCATTTATTACCCTATCAATTCACACACCTGGGGTTAAAGCATATACATGAGACATTCTGCTCTTAACTGATATAAACAGCATGATCATTATAACAATGAGCACAAAGTAGATGCCAAGGATGAGGAGAGAAATGCAGATCAAGGTTGGTGTTACATGTTTGGTGCCGTCTGTTCATCTATAAGTACCATTTTTGCCTTTAAGACACAAAAAACTAAGCACCAAGCAAACAAGAACAGATGTAAAAAAAATGATGGTGCTGCTAAAATTAACGGTCAAAAAAGTGAAACTCCTGACCTTGTGGTAAGCTGGCAGCGTCGTGACATAGCTAGAATTTCTCTTCTTGCATCTCCTTTTGGTTTGATACATAGAGAAGAGACCATGTTGAGACATAGCTACTAAACTCATTTCCTTTGATGCAACAGCATGCAATATCAGAAGAGACAGGCTTCATGATTATATCGTATTTCTTCCATAAATCATGCAATAGAAGGAAAATGACCATTACAAAAATACCAAAAACTATTTCAGCTAACTGCTCAAATTTAAGGCAGGGAAAGGTAGTTGATGGTTAGATGGAACACAAACGTAAGTACACCACCATGACTGTGTCATCATAACTCTCTGCAAGAGAAAAGCAAGGGACAGAACAGACTAGAGTGTAGACTGTGTGGCCCTTCTTCTAAATCATACATGTTCGATTGTTTGATCGCTGGGCTTGGTGTAAGGTACAAAGTATTTTTAAGGCAACAGCCTCAATCCAAGTGAAATCATAAGTTATTGGTGTTGAAGTCAAATATGTCTATCAAGTCCAATTCATGGTAAGAGCTCAAATACCAGCATTAGATGTTTTACTAATCATACAACTACAGCTATCATATCATATTCATTCTACTCTTTTAAGTTCAATGAGATAAACCTAAAATTGTTTGCATACCCACCATCCTCCGTGAGGACTGTTTTCTTAAAAAAAAAACTAAATCAGACTTAATGCATCTTTGTGTGTGAACTATTTTGATGTCAGGTGACTATCAACATGATGACAAAGTGAAAAAACTGGAGTCAGACGGAGAGAAAAACAACCAGAAGAAAAATGTGTGCATGTGTGTACCTCTTTTAACTTGTATGTCCCATGCGTGTGCCAGATGGCGCTGTGCTATTACATAATCAAAACAGTGAATCACATTTCCACAAACACATACTCAGGCACCGATGGGCACACACACAAAGACACATGCACTCTGTCAAAAAAAGAATTCCACCACTCCACTAAGATATAGATCTTTCAGTATGAGAAAGACACAAAACCACTTAGCTCTGACGGATTTAAGAACTTAAGTTTAACGCCACAAACAGCAGAGTTCAGTGCCTACATAAAATACAGAATACAAGCCATAGTTGTCTTCAGTGTGTAGGATATAGTGTGTGTCTGTACAGCAACTACAAAAACACCACAGCCACCACAGTGCCACCACAGCAAAGCATGTGTGTGATGACAGAGACACAGAGCAGATGGAGAATGATGCACTCACACTCACACCCCCACACAAACACACACTCAAATTAAACATATATGTTTAAAGTGAGGTTTCATCTTTATTGTCTAGTGGTCAGTTCACCACATAAAGCAGAAATTCAACTTCAATTCATAGTTAGACATGTGTTCCAAAAATAGGCTCTTTGGGTCTAGCATTTGAACCATTAATTCCAAGTTTAGTGTCAAATCAGAAAATCAGAACTGATAACATCGATCAGATAAATGCATCAATTGTAGAATAAGTCTATCTGTGGCAATGTCATGCTGCTAGGCACTGGGAAAATTAGTTCATCTAAAAAAGCCCAAATCATTCATTGTGGCAACTGTTCAGAACTATTAAAATGGATGCTATGAAGAAGTGAGTCAGACCACCACGACAGCAAAACCACCACATACAAGCAACTCTTAAGACATCTACCATCCTCAAGACAAAAGATCAAGTTTTTGGGATATCTGGAAATTAGTGGGTTAAGGAAAAGTTGAAAAGCATAATAAACTACCAACAATATTAGGAAAACAGTAAAAAGCAGACTTTGGAGTTTAGCACACAAAACCATAGAATAGATGGTAAAAATTAAGCTTCAAGCTAGTGCAACATCCTCAAATTTACTATGAGACAAACTGAGTAAAACTGATGAAAGCCATGACAGAGTTTAAGTGTGGAAGGGCTCCTGCTAAGCCATCACCCATCTGGTGGATGCGTAAGGACATAATCAATTATTGTGTCCAGCCTGCAAAAAGAAAACAAATCTTACCAGGCCAGGCCACTGTATGTGTTTTGCCTTGGTTCCCTGCAACAAGCTTCCTGCTCCTCCTCCTCCTCCGCCTCCTCCTCCGCCTCCTCCTGCTGTTGCTGCTGCTCCCTCCTTCCTCTTGGCCCAGACCAGCTGGTGCTCCAGTAGAAACAGCTGGAAATCCTCATAAACCTTCACCCACTCTCTCTTCTCCCACTCCTGGTCATCAAATTCCACATATACCTGCATACAACAGAGAGAAAAGACTATTAATTACAATGTTACAGATAAATGAGCTTAGTTTAGTGGTGTCTTGATATAACGTTTGGTGTGCAACATTAGACTGACACAACAACATTTCAGATGACCAACTCAGATCTCACAGCTGCCTTTCATACTATTGACCATAGTCTCCTTATCTCTGGGTATTTATTTCAGTCCTACCTGTCTGACAGAACATTTCTCCACTAGTCTCAGAGAGTCCATATATTCCTCAGTGCCTCTCTTTTGTGGAGTCACTCAGGCTTCTAACATTTATGTGAAGGTGGGTGGAGTGAATGCTCTCATCACAAATACAATCTCAACAAACTGGACAAGCAGCTGAATCCCCAGGAGCATTGAGTAAAACTGTACAATAACACTTGTGAAGTGAACGGTCACTCATCCACAAAGATCATCTTACACCTGTGCTATGTTAAACGCTTCATTAGTTTTACTTGAATTAAATCGTTTGCAAGCAAGTTAACATAATTCCATTCATCCAATGTTGAGCAACAAGCTTAAAATGAGTACTGCTTGTTTAATTTTATTTTGATTGCTTAGGAATAAAAGTTTGTTTTAGATGCACTTTTATTTAATTGAGTCTGAGAGCTTCTTTTTTTAATGTAACAAGGCATTCTTTAATTCACTGTTTTTCATTTTGTCTGTATTTTTTCATTTTCTGTGCCTTTCAGGTTGTATTTTTTTTTTTTTTACATATTTTTATATGCCTTGACAACTAGTGTCTAGCACTTGGGTCAACATTTTTTGTTTTTAAAATGTACTTTACAAATGAACGGACATTGACATTATTAGTGGTTTGAGCATGAGTGACCATTTGTGACTGGACCTTAGTTCTGTGCTCTGTACAGCGATTGGTATTCACCTGCATCATTTGGGAAGTATTCATTAGCAAAGTAATGTTGCTGTTGTAAACTCCTTGCTGTGACACGGCTTACCCAAGGCACATTTAAAGGCCAGGCCTACACTACATTCAACCTCATGTATAATTAAGGTGCTTTAATACGGATGCAATTATGACCACAGTAGAATCTGGGAGTTCGAGAAAGACAACATAATTCTGAATGCATATTTGAAGTACATGATGTGAAATGCAATTTGGTCATGGGTGAACCTGTTAAAAGTGTGTGTTATACAGTTAGCTCTGAAAATAACAGTCCAAGTCTCCCTTTCAAAACTCAGGTTTCAGTTTTACGGAATATCTTTCCAACATGCAGTGTCACTTAAAAGAATTTGCAAAAAACCTTCTACATATTTGCATAATGAGGACTCAAAATATTACAATTTTCAAGTCCCGACAGTAGTTAGAGCGAACACAGTCAAGCCAATTCTAAAATATTATGCTTTTGTATATGTTTATTCAAGAAAATCAGTCAATATTACATACTGGTGAGGCGCAAACGTTAGTGCACCATTAGGATTACAAGTTAATTTCAAGGCCAAATTAGAGTCCATCTGTTCAGAAGTGTTTCTAATCAGTGTAATGAGACTCAGGTGTCATCCGGTGCCCCATTTAGTGTTAAACAATCAGGGATTTGTCACAATCCAATCTTCACAGCACGTTAGTGTGGCAAGGACAAAAGAGCTTTCTGAAGACCTCAGAAAAAGAGTTGTGGTAGATCATCACGGTAGTAAACACATCATCAAAAAATCATCTCTAAAGAGTTTGCAATCAACAAATCAACCATCAGATTGTGAACAAAGGGAGGAGATCTCAGACAACTGTCCCCCTCCATAGGAGTGTTCGTCCAACAAAGACAACTCCAGAAGAAACTGCATAATAGTTCAAGAGGTCACCATGGACCAATAACAGATAACCCCAAAGCAGAATTGTTTGGTTTAAATGATAGATTCATGACTAGAGAATCACACTGCATTCCAGAACTTCATACGGTCCATGAAACATGGGAGTGGTGATTGGACCAGGGCTAGAGCCTATCCCAGCTGTCACTGGGCGAGTGGCGGGGTACACCCTGGACAGGTCACCAGTCTATCGCAGGTCTATGCATTTGTCAATCATTCAATATTACTAAATGAACTGCTGAACTTTAATTTTTCCACAGAATTTCTGAACCTCGTCAAATACTACCTTTCCTTCCACTCTCAGTTGGTTATAAATGACAGTCATTTATAACCTTCAACCATGAACTAGTGTTCCACAGGATCTGTATTAGGTCCCAACATATACAGCATGTACATTAATGATCTCCCAACTGTGTGTGAGACATGTGACTTCATAATGTCCACTGATGATACAGTGATTCTTGGTCAGAGGAACACAGCGGGGAGGTTGCTGTTAATTGACTGACACTCTGTTAAAGATTACGTCCTGGCTAAATCAGTGCTGTTTACAGTTGAATTTATCTAAAACTGTCGGTATGTATTTCTCGAAAAATAACAATGTTAGCATGACACCATATGTTTTAATTTCAGGAGAGAAACTACAAGTTACCACAGAATATAAATATTTAGAACTGCAAAAGGACTCACATTTCAGCTACAGAACCCACATAAAACAAGTCAGCAACAAAGTAAAGTTTAGTCTTTCAAATTTCAGATTCATCAGGAATGTCTTGTCAGTTTAAACAGCAAAGGTATACTTCTTCTCAATGGTCAATTCACATTCACTATCACATACTGTCTGATGAGCTGGTCTAATGCACATTCTACTGTAATAAAACTACTGGAACATACAAACAAGCACTCAAAACACTAGATAAAAAAACCTTTCAGATTCCATCACTGTCATATTCTAAAAAAAAAGTATAAACTGCATAGTTGGAAAAACCTTATTACTTTTTTTTTTTTCATGAGCTTCATGAACGGTGCACGGTTCTGCTCCTCTTCCACTATCTGGTTTTACAAATTTTAATTTAACAACTATAAGAGCCACCAGAGGTGAAGCAAAAACGGTGGACGGTGGGTGGAGTACCCGGAGAGAAGCCCCACAGACGCAGGGAGAACATGCAAACTCCACACAGAAAGGCCGCAGTCGGACCCTCTTGCCGTGGTCTTGCAGGGTCATGTAGCAAGACGACACGCCCAACCAAGTTCATGTGAGGAAAGCCACCAAAGTTTAAGTAAATAAAAAAAGTTCTGCCCTGAGGAGGAGGATAAAATTCCTCCACGCCGCTGTGGGCAACTCATTAAAAATTACAGATCGACATCACTGCATCAACAAATGAAAAACTATTTACACCCAAGTTGACCAGCTCAAATGCCATTGAAAGCCAGGGAATAAAGATTGGTCTTAATTTTCTTCTTAAAAGCCTCAGCAGCCTCTGGCAGGCTGTTCTAGAGCCGAGAGCCTGCAACAGAAAGGGCCCGGTCACTCGCCTTTTTTTTCCCCCGAACGTGGCACAGCCAGCATACCACGGTCTGAGTGTTCTGGTGGTGATGTAAGGTGTGAGAAGTTCAGAGATATATGAAGGGGTGAGATCATGGAGCGATTTATAAACAAGCAGAAGTATTCTTAAGTGTATCCTAAAATGAATGTGGTCTCGTTTCTTTGACCTTGTTAATAGTCGGGCGGCAGCGTTTTGGACTAGTTGGGGATGGTTGTCTGGGTAATACCCGAGTACAGGGAGTTGCAGTAGTCAAGCCTGGGTGATATAAATGCATGAATATCTGTTTCTAGGTCGGAGGGTGATAGGAATTAGCAAAATAGACACTTGAAAACTGGCTAGGTGTGCTAGAATTCACTATGTGGGAGCAAATTTGGACATTCAGTTTTGTAGGTAGGTAAAGGAAGCTCAGTGTCAAATAGAATAACCTTGTAGTCAAACACACAGATATCATGGAGGACAAAATTGCTCAGTGAGAGGCCAAAAGACAATACTAGGTCCAGGGTGTGATTTTTAACATGCGCTGGGGAGGTAACAGATTTCACTAAATTAAAAAAGTGAATTCGATGCATGAAATCAGACGTGGACAGCAGACGTGAATGTTAAAATTGTCTGAAATCAAAACCCTGTCATATCATGGCATGACAACTGATAATAGCACCACTGCTTTTTCTGTCAGAAAAAAACATATCCAGCTTGTTGGAGGAGATAATGTCCTGACAAATGAATGATTTGTTTGAAAATAATACCACTGCTGGCCTTATAGTTGTGGTGTCTGTTGGTGACAAGAACAGGAATAGAGCGAGGTGGAGTAGTGGCGTGAAATACCCACAAGGGGGAGCTGGCATGAGACAAAGGCTTAAATGGGCTTGTTTTGGGCATGGGGGAGGAAGAGCAATCACACACAGCGTGATGCAGGTTGGCAGCGTGTTTATCTGAAGAACGTCTCTTGCATACAAGGTGAAACGTTCCCAGAACTGGAGTTAGATGTGAAGATAAAGAATCCTGCTGAAATGCTCCACACCGCGACCCAGTGTAGGTAGAATGTAACATTTGTCGAGCCATCTGTTCACGTTTTTGCACATGGAAATACATGTCTACTGTAGACCATACAAAGACAGACACGGAACAGCTCTGATGGCCAGAGCAAGTAGAGCTCCCCCTGGTGACTGACTGCAGTATAGGTCATGAGCTCCACAACCTTTGGATGGGCCAAACTAGAAACATTAAAATACACATCACAATACATGTCAAATGTCAAACCAAGAATGGTTTCTACAATTTTAGGTAGTTAATATAATGCTGATGCATAACGTAGTATTAATCTTGAATTATTAGTATTATTAGCGTAGTATTAATAAATGCGGGTTAGTCTGGCGGCAGTATTTGGTGAGTCGCCAATAATGCAACTCCATGTATGTTTGATTCTAAACTCTCAGTATTCTAGTATTCTAAACTGCCCATATCCTCAGGAAAATAGTATCAGTTTGGCCAATGTGAAGTGGGGACACATACTTCATATTTATGTACAGTCTATGGTGTTTACTCACAACTGAGTAGCAGGAGCTGTTAGTCAAATATTGTGGTGAGTGCAAGACATTTATACTTTCACGCTGCTCAGTCTGACTTGCTATGTAACTATGGTGCTGTGTCTTTTTACACCAGTTGGGTTCATTTTTATTTTTACTTACTGCTTCACTCTCAACAATGGCGGCTGAATCTTCAAACCTTGTCAGTTAACCTTTATTAATCCAAAACAATCAATTTGAAAATTGCTGAAATGAAGAAGCAGCTGGAAATACTGAAGCGGAAACATGCTACTACCAAGTGGACGAATCACAGCTCTTGCACTCGCATCACTGCAGCGCGTAGTTACATTTCTGGGGAGGTCTTTGTCAGCTACGGATTTAGCCTCTGCGTCAATTAACGCAGGATTTTAAACAGCGGGTAATTCTTCTGTCATCACTCTGAACAAAAACATCACTATCACACACAAACAGCAAATGTTTCAGTGTCTCAGCATATTGTACTGCATCACATCTAACTATCAGCCTTCTAATTATGAACACATAAAAATGTCAGTGCAGCCTAAGAAAAAAAAACTGAAATATACACGTTCTGTACGAAATGGAGAGCGAGAGATGCACACAGAGTACACTCTGTATTCATTGAAGGAAAACACACGCATGGACAGGAATGGGAAAATAGTGTCTGGTGAGTCTGTTGCTATGGTAACCAGAGGCTGTGAGCATTGGCCATGGACACGCACACACAGCTCAGTAGACTTCTATGAGCCGCAGCCAGTAGATATGAGAGAGAGAGAACAAAGGAGAACAGATGCCACACTTCCACCATCACGACAGGCAACTGTTCTCATGACACATCGATGGAACCACTTCAAATCCAAGAAAGAAAATGACCACAGACTCAGGTACAGGAGTACATTGTACCGCACGGTGAAAATAATATTCAATTTACAGTTATATTCTTAATACGGCATCAAATGCAGACTGTCATCTATAACCTGAGGGTGTTCACACCCAAACTGGCAGGAGCTCTTTGCTGTGTAGCCTCATCCTGATCCTCATCCAGGATTTCAGTCAAAAGTCGTTTCATTTATGATGTGAATGATGATGAGTGTTGTTAGTGGGGGTTTCTGGGTCCTATGGGTTGAGGGGAAGGTCCTCTGTGGATCATCCCCACACTTGATCAGTTTGGGATCTAGAGAATTTGGAGGCCAGGTCAACTACACCTTGTTTTTCATGTGTTTTGAGTTGTTTGTAAACCATGTCCTGCTGGGGATGGCTGCTGCTATCAAGGAGTGTCATTGCTATGGGGTGGGGGGAGTCTGATCTGGTCTGGTTTAAGTGGGTGCTACCTGTCCAAGTAACATCCACATGAAAGCCTATTCCAAAAGTTTCCCAACAGAACATTGGATTGTTACAAGTCAGTCAATGTTACGCAACTTCTCCTGTCAGTGGTCATAATGTTGTGGCTCATCGCTATATAACAATAAAGATATACTTTCAAGTCAAAGCCACAAATGTAAACAGACACTTTTATTAACAGACTGCTGCACATTTATATGAAAACTGCTTTAAAAACTGATTTTAAGCACCATAGTTTTTCTTTTACCAGCCAGCTCCACTTTGATAGCTTGAATCCTGTCTGTGTTCTTAGTGTTGTTGCTGCTTTTAGGACTCGTGAATGAATGGGAAGAGGAGGAGCTGGCTGTGTTCAGAGAGGGAGAAGAGCAGGGCAAAATGAACTTGGGAGAGGAGAAACAGGAAACTTGGCAGCTCTCTAACAGTTTTAGTGCAACATCAACAATACTGATATAAACGATACTTCTATCATATATATTTAGAATATGTATATGTATATATATTTATCTGAAAAACTCAATATTTTTTTGTTTTCTTTTTAAGAGTTAGGCAGGCTACATGTCTGGAGTTGTTTCCAAGTGTGGCATTTGCATTTTGGAAGTCGTCTCTTTAGACATTTCTCAGTGGAAGTGATTCAGACCACCCTAATGCATTGAAAAATAAAAGGTAAAAAGCCTCTGTGTCCATGGAGGACAACATGAAAAGGTCTGGGTGTCCATGGAGGACAACAGTGGCGAGTGCTCACAGGATACTTTCATTGGAAATAAAATATCCCTTTACAACATTCATCCAAGTGAGGAACACTTGCCGTGAGATACACATTCATTATCCTCATCCACCATAAAGAAAAGACATCATGAAAGGAACTTCACAGAGTCAATCACACTGATAAACAAAAGAGAAAAAAAGGCCAATTTAAAGTGTGGCAAATAAAAAATAAATACATTTTAAAAAGGCAGTCTACATGATGCTTTCTTTGGACAGATAAATGGATGCATGCAGTATGTGTTTATGTTTTGATAATCTGCTGTGTCCAAAGAGGTATGAGTCGAATTGTATTTTGTATGTGTATGTACGAATACATGCTTTTGTTAATTATTTTTAGTGTTTAGTGGTGCAGTGGCTTGTAATCTGCCCATCACTATCAGCTGTACAAATACTTTGTGGATGGCTGGCGTTACAGCTGCCAGTAGCCAATAAACATTAGACATGAAAGCGCACAACCAATAAGGAGAGAACAGACAAAGCAGGCTTTTAAAAAGAGCACCAGCAGTGCTACTACGGAGAGGACATGACAACATTAATACGAAGACAGGGACTGTTTTGTTAATTTCCATCCCTTTTTATTCCACTGGAAAGTACCTTGACATCAAGGTACTTGATCCTAAATCAGTCGGTCTACAGCCTCCCTTGATTCTGCAGGGTCAACGTTATGATTTTTTAAAATCCTTTCTGATGAATACATAAGGTTTTCAAGTCGTCGTGCTTTCCTTTCTGTCACTTTGTCCATCTTCGGCTCCGTCCTTGCCTCACACACACCATCTTGCTTGTGAAAAACTCAAAGATTAATTGAGCTTGACTGCACAGACAACATGCAGGCTAGCTAAAAAGACTTCTTTATCTACTTAAACCCCAACTCACACACAAACATGCACAGAGAATAAAAAGAATGCACACACACACAAAATTTGTGAGTTGAGCCCAGGCCTTCCCACCACTACTTTAACAACAGAAACACTGTCTCTCCAGCTGGAGAGGTTACTTCAGACCCAGTGTCACCACAGACAAGTCCAGTCTTGAACATGCACTACTTGTGTTGTACATTAAGACAATGACCAGAACATACTGTGGTTAGCAACTGTTAAATCCCTGACATGCTATTCTCAAAACACACAATGCATGAAAGAAGAGTACACTGAAACAAAAGATATCAAATATTTACCCACACTGGAATTAGACTAAATAGGGGAAAGATCACTCAATATGGCATGATGCCGAACATGATGCCATTGTACAATACATGAAAGTTGGATCAACCGTGCACAGATCAGTGCATAGAGAGACATTCAACACTTAATACTTAACAGGCTAACTTTACTCTACAAACACAACTATCAAAACAGGCGGTCAGTAACACTCTTCCTGTGACATTAGGTGATTGTGTCAAGAAAGGAGGTTAAAGCCAAGAATGAATATATGATATGATTATGATAAGATTAGCCAATGTCATTGTTTATATTTAGAAATATGAGCTACATATGGAATGAAGAGAAAGACAAATATCCTTAAGTCCAGCCCCTTTTTATGAGTTTAAATATGGTAAAAGCAGCAATACAATCCATAAGACAGCCTTCCATTTATTCAAACACCTTACTGAAAGGTTGTTTCCTCCAAAAGACTGAACTTTACAGCTGGGGAATAAATTGGACAGCTACAGCCCACTGAAATTATCTAAACTGGGCATTACATAGTTATACAGACTGCATGGATCTTGACACAGCTCCTGAGACGCTGGCATCCCCTGGCAAATAGACAGTTAAAACAGGGGATGAAGATAGAATTCTCCTATGTGAACACAGAAAAAGCAGAGAAGAAAGCACAACAAAACCAAGAAATAAAAGTAGGTCAGCTGTGGTGATGTTCCATCCTAATACAAACAACAGAAGCTACGTCATCTGATACATCATCTGTCTTGTTTTCAGCCATTCTGCTTTTCATTGGCTCTGCACGTGCACTGCTTTCATGCACTCTGAGTTTCAGACTACTTCAATATAATTAGTCACTGCTACCTAGTCATCAGCCTGAGACAAGACTCAACTACTTCCATCTCTAAGCCCTTTTCAAACATGTACCCCTTTCTGGTAACGCTTCAGTTAAGAGCCCGCTCACCTTTCTACAGCAATCACAACAGTATAATAGCCTTTAAGATTAACATTACGTTAGAAAGGTTATTATTACAAGTCAGGCTCATGCATTAACATCCCAATGGTCATCAAAGCTAAAACAGCAAAAAGGGATTTCAAACTGATCAGTCAGAGAGAAAAGAAAACAGACATTTAACTTGCATTTTTTTTCCACTTCTTATGTGAACGCATAATCAGTGTTGATGGTAACTGTAGTCACTTGCAGTAACAAAACATTCAGTGTGCGTTTTACTGACAGGAAGCTGAGTTTTGGGTGATATCCAGCTCACATAGCCATTATCGCATTGCCATCTCAAAAGAATTATTTTTTTCCATCTGTTTAAACGAGGATGTGTGGACTGCATTCATGAAGTAAAACACTGAGGGACTCACAAGAGTGTTGACAGATGACTGTTACTCCAAACATCAGTATGCAAATCTATGGCCTTAAAATGGTCTACCCAGGTTAAAGTGTAATGCAACGCAATGCTACCAGACAGAAAGACAGACAACTGCGATGAGAGAAGAGGGGCTCTGTTGTGGACATTCATTGGGATGTAAGTAATTTGAAGGAGAGAGACAGAATAAGAGAGCAGCTGAGCTGAAGTAATACCCTATGACAGTATGAAGAGACATCCCCTCTGCTACAAGGTCATCTTTGTCAAACCCACATGAGAACCAGAGCAGACTGAGAATGATACAATGTGTGCAGACATAGAAAACAGTACAGAGAGTCGAGAGAATGAACACATGGACACACAGGAGAAGCAAGAACGTGGAGAAAAGAAGATAAATCCTAGAAGACAAAGAAAAACCAAATGTGTAATGTGAGCCGCATTGAGCAGTGATGTGGCACAGCTTCCCCTCCTTTATTCATCCTTCATCTCCACCATACGAAGGGTTTGGGCCCCGGAGAAAGGACGAAAGGAGGGGTCAAAGGAAAAGAGGTAAGGAAAAGGCATATCCAAAAATAGCACTAGGTTGTTGCAGACACATGAAGAGGGAAATTCTAAGCCAAACAATCTGAACTGCTCATTTCAAGGCAAATCTATATGATGTTTAATAGATTCCCACATTTTCCTGTGGTTTCTGCTGCATAAGCATCATATCTAAGAATATATACTGAATTTCCTAAGCAGTCTGCCTGATTAGACCAGATTTGTGTCTACAGGGATCAAACACTCTAATTTGGATGTCATTTGCTCAAATAACTTTCCATTGATTGTTAAGCTCTGTGAGCCTGATAAAGTCAGATGCATTGAAACGGTTGAGTAACCAGACACAAAAACAATAATTGAATTCATACCAAAAACTTGACAGTCGATTAATTAATTAAGCCAGTTGTGCAAAAACGTAATCCACAAACACTGCCATTACTCTGTCTCCCTGTAACACTGTATATCAAATGTCCTGGACACACAAGCACTTCTGCGGTTGTGTTTACAGACGGTCTAACAACATTCAGTCAAATGCCATGAGATCTAAATCTAAAAAACAAATTATATCATAACCAGTCTGAAATGTTAAACACTAATGGAAACCCAAAGACAAAATGTTGAATATTGCTGAATAATATAAGGCAAGAATGTAAACTAGTGGAGGTAACAGTTTTTTCTCTGATATTTTTTCTTCCTCACTGCATTTTATTTCCTATCTCCTCTCTCACTCCATCTCGACTGATAATACGGATCTAATAATAGCTGAGTTGCGAGACAATCGTTCTGTGGAATCTAGGGCAGCTGCAGAGAAGTATGGGAAAATCCCTCCTGCCCTGTCCAACATGCATGCCTGCACACTGCGCCTGTACTGCATATGCATGGTAGTATTCAATCCATTCTGCATAGGAAGAAAGTCATAGGAAACAGCTGACGCTCAACATTACAGCTCATTCTCTCGAATTATTGACCATATCTTTCATTAAATTTGACACGTGCCTGGATTTAACAGTGTGTCCCAATCATACCAAGTGTCATCAAGCAGGAGGTATGTGGTATTCTTCAGCCTGGTACAAATGAACCTAACAGACCCGAAACATGTACATGTACATAAAAACACATAATATTTTTTAATTCAAGTTCCTTTCTTCACTTATAAATTAGCTACATATGAATTTCTTATTATTTTTTTCATGCTTGACAATATGTTGGCAAAGGCTAGTCAACTGCAAATAGTTGGGCCAACCTAAGAACTAAGCCAGGCCAGACATTTAGTCACCCAGTAAGCAGCAAGTAATAACAAATTTCCAAACTATACAGATCTATGTGATAAAAAAAAGTGCACTTTTTTTAATTTATAGTCTGCCTTTTAAATTTGATGACATGACAAAGGCACATCAAAAATGCATAGAAATCCAATAACAGAGCTGTAATTAAACACAACCTCTGGAAAGTTTGTCCGAAAGGGTGTGGTGATGCGGTGCCTCTGGACATTGTAATGTTTAGGCCTGTTCAGACCTTGCGCCAAGATCTGATTTGGGCTACGGCAAATGGTCAGCATAAAAGACAGGTGTGAACACCCCAGGAAACATTGCGATCACATCTGAGTGATCCAATCTCTGACCACATTTGAAGGTGGTCTGGGTTGCATGTGTCCATATTCCTTTGGTGGGATGAAAGCAATGCATTCTGAGTGGTATCAGAGACCACCTATACTCAACAGGGGTGCTGTGTCAGCTGGGTGTTGTGTCAACCTCGTTTTGCCTTGGTCATGCCAAAACTCACCACTATTATAAATAATCACCTCAAAATAAATAAGTGCGATTGTCATGACCAAAATAATCACAATTATTTATATTTCAGTAATCAATAGCTGTACTTGTCAGCCAGCAGCTATACTTCTGGTTGTTGGTTTTGCAATAAAGCCATAACACATAACTTTCCCTGTGGACTGCTTAACATAGCAGATTACAAGAGTGTGGTCAAAATAGTAGGAAGCTGCTGCAAAACATGCATACTATTAGTAGTATTATGCTGAGCTCAGACTAAAACACTGTTTTTTAACTCACAACTAAACATTGGTGTAGTTGTTGTCTGTACTCCTACACAGTCAACACGGGAAGGCAATGAAACATTTATAACTTAGTTAAATTTGTATTTTTATGTATATCAAGGTTAATCAGACTAACTTCACATGAATACCGTGCACTGTAATCGTGTCAGACTAACATGAGGAACATAGTAGGGCTAAGTCAACTGATTCACGTGACAGCTTAGCTGTGTGTGTAAGAGTGAGTGAGAGTCCTCTGAAATGAACACATTCACTCACTCACCCACTCAGAGGGGAGGCCTATGGACAGCAGTCGCCCATATATTCTCACGCTCACACTCACACGCACAAACACAGAACTGGCTCTAGGGGTGACATAGAGAACAAAGAAGACCTCTATTTAAGTGAGTATGCAAAAGTGTATGGAGCACGTGTGTTGCAGAAGACAAATAGTCTCTGATATCTGCAGCTACAGAAAGGAACAGCCTGGTACGGTTGGGAGGTGGGAGAAGGATGTAGCGAGAGGGGGGAGGAGTTGTTGACGACCTTAGTTTCCTCCTTCAGTGAATATCAATCACTCCACACCGCAATAACGAGATTGTGTCTTTGATGGTACAGCTTATTTTATAAGCTACTTCCTGTTTTTAGAGCCACTAGTGTTATGCATTCCTCAGGGGGAAACCTGTTACACAACGATTCTTTCTTAAGCTCAGGACCTGGTAATTAATTGATATAACTATCTCAGTTGCATTTGAGAGTCGATCTCTGACCACATTTGGAGACGGTCTACATTCAACAGGGGTCCTCCTAAGTCAGCAGACTTTCGCCTCATTCATTCAGGAAAAACACACAAGCACCATTATAAATGCACACTTAAAAAGAAAATAGTACCATAAGTGAGGTTTATTCATAGGAGTCTTTTAAAATACAACTAAAATACAAAAAATAGACATATCCAAGTAAGAAATTCTAAATTAAAGTATTTAACATGAATACACAACTGTGGTTATTATTGATGGGATCATGTTGATGCAGTATTTCCTTTCTTAGTGGAGATTATGGTACACACAAAAACACCAAGGTTGGAGTTCTAGTCTGAGTTTAACAACTTAGCGCATGTACCAAAGTTGTGAAGCATACACATAAAACAGCAGGGTTCATCGTTTTGGAGGAGTGGTGGAGATCCATTTGAGATGACCACTGTTAAAATATTCTACTGCGCCTCAGATGATGTAGGCGTTTATTTGCATACAGAGCATAAACTGAGATCGGGTCTGGAGACACATTTGGAGACAGATGTTAAGGCCAGATCTGAACACACATACCTAAAGTTGGTCTAGTCACTTTGTGTTTCAGTTGGAGGAAGCTAACAATCCTGGTGTCAGATTTCACACATTACGTCAACATGGCAAGTGGTAAAATAGAAGCGTTGAACTTTCTGTGTTGAGTAAAATCGCAATGAAGAAAAACAGTTAACAAAGAAATGACTGTGAGCATTGTTTTACATGTGTCGCCTAGTCAAAACAAAACTCATCACTGTCTGGAAGCAGGACAGCAACTTACACTGGCATCCAAAAACACTCCCTTGCTGATGCCCTCCATTTCACTTAGCCCATTGGTTCAGATAGAGAGAAAAAAATAGAGGGGCAATGGAGATGTTCATATTACAGAGAACGAGTTTGAAATTCTCCCCTGGAGAATGTTAGAAAATGGTATCATGCTTGGATCACTTGATGTCAACTTCATAACAACTGAGTCAAGATTCTATGAGAATCAAAAAGGAGGAGCATTGGGTGGAGGTGCCTGGTCAAACAGCAAATGTTTTTAGGACACTCTGACATGTGGCAAGTTCCAGGGATCAAAATGCTGATTTTCCAGTTGGCCCGAGGTGATTAGTACACATCTAAGGGTACACTCACACTAGGGCCAGTTGTCTCATATCCAGCCGAGGCACAGCAATAACCCAACTAAACAAGTCCATTAACTTCTGATTAGTTGGTGGATTTCCTAAAATGAACCGCTTTTTTCTGGTATTTCCACAATATTTCTGTTTGATTAAGGTCAGGACTTTTACTTGGCCATCCCAAAACATAAACTTTGTTCCCCTTTAACCATTCTTTTGTGCAACGACTTGGGCACTTGGGCTTGTTGTCTTGCTGCGTGACCCAGTTTCTCATCAGAATCAGATAACAGACAGATGTCCTGACATTTTCTTTTAGAATTTGTTGGTATAATTCAGAATTCATTGGTCCATCAAGGATGGCAAGTCAAGGCCACATACAGAAGAACAGGCCCAGACAAGGCCATCACCACTCCCATGTTTCACAGACTGTATGAAATTCTAATGCTGGAATGCGGTGTTATTTTGTCTCCAATCATGAACCTCTCATTTAAACCAAAGAATTCTACTTGGGTGTTATCTGTCCTGGGTACCGAATTTTTATGTGTGTGGAGCTATCTTTGATTGGGTCTCCAGGAGTGGTTGGGGTTTTTTCGGTCTACTTTTAAAATAAAAACAAAACAAAACAAAACATGTTTTGAGTAATTTTTATGCAGAAATGTAGAAAATTTTTAGGGGTACAAATACTTTCAAGTGACACAATATATTTGTATTAATTTTTTTATTTTAAGTATTCACTTTCTATTAATCAAAAGTAACTATTTCCTAAGGCTGTAGATTAACTGTTGTTGAGTAAAGTAAAGTACAATAGCTTTTTCCTCAAATAGTCTTCACATCACATTACGTTTACTAATTAACCTACATTATAGCATAGTAGGACTGGGCGGTATAACAGTTCATACCAAATACCGGTATTTTTTCCCGTTATGATTTATTCCGTTGAATGAATTTTTAATATACTGGCATACCAGAGTATTTGATTACACAGCGTTCGGAATGGTGCGTGTTCAAGTGTTGAAGATGAAACGGTCTGTCAGAAAAATAAACAAGAACAAGAAGCCTTGTTCCAAAAAAGGTGCCATATCGGTTGTTTTTTTTCTTTTTTCTTTTTCTTTATAGGGTGACCAGATGCAGCGCCGTCATTTAGGGGGGAAAGGTGATGACAATTCTAAGGGCCCACAGGCCAGTAGAGTCAACACACAACCCCCTGTCACATCTATGACTAAATTATTATACAGAAACTTAACCAACATATATTCATACTAATGAATCCGAAAACAAAGCCATACAGTTACACAATATTTTATTTTAATTTTAATAATTTCAACAACACTGCTGCCCCCTCCTTAGAAATTGTTTGATCCAGGGTTGTTCTTCCTCATGTGAATTAAGTGAACGTGAACGAGTGAACTCCAGCAGGCAGAGAGGAAGATCAATTAAGATAATGCCCCAAAAAACACAAATCTGAACACCAGAAAAGACTTGACAGAGAGGTCAGGAGTAGGAGCAGCAGAGCAGAGACCCAGGACATCAGAGTCTAGCTGTCATTGGGCGAGAGACGGGATATACTCTGTATAAGTCGCCAGTTCATTTGTAGAGCAACAATTCCTAGTCTAGCTAACTGAATGTTACTAGTTTGCTGTATGCAGGCTGTATGTTTGACACATATTATCTCTGTGGACAGTGCCCCAGTAAGGCGTAAGTCCCCACCCAGCTCTGAGGCTGTATTGAATTGTATTATGACGCACTCACATTCTACTTAGTAATTATGAGTATCACGCGAGGGTCAATTACTTTGTCATGATGTGTTCAAATGTAGCCTTGTGGCCTTCTTTGATACTTGATATCTGTAATTTAATTGGTAAAGAATTTATCGTATATTGTATAGGGCTGAACGATTAATCGAATTTTGATCGCAATTTCAAATTTTGGCTTCTCAGGATCGTAAAAACACTGTAATCGAAGAAAAGCGATTAATGTGCCGCGTGGCGTGTATGCAAGTTCCAGCACTGTAAAAGCACCGTGGATGTACCTCTGTCACGTGCAGCTGCAGCAAGGGTGTGACGTGTGTGGATCAATTGTGGAATGAGCAATTGACAACATGGCAGAAAGCCAGCCTGAGCTTTTAGTTGAAAAGAAAGGTAGGACAACTTCATTTGGAGACATTTTGGATTCAAATTGTTGGACGTGGAGCAGAAGGAGAGTGTTTGCAAAGTTTGTCGTGCCATCGTGTCTGCACCCCAAAGCAACACGACAAATTTATTTAACCATTTAAAGTTCTGCCATAAAGTATTGAAGGAGCAAAAGACCCAATAATGCGCCACCACCATAATTGTCCCTGTTTCTTCATTTCATCTTGAAAAAGATTTTTTTTTTTAAATCTCTGTAAATGTCCCTGGATTCCTACATCAGCAGGCAGTGCTAAAATGGAGCCATGCAAACCAGTTTTACTACTAGCGTGGGATATTCTGTCCTTAGTTAGTCTACTCCATTAATTACTCTGTCAACCAGTTGAAAATGTTGTGAACATGTGATTATGCTTGTAAAAAAAAAAAAAAAAAAATTACTGTGATATACTGTGATACCGTCAAAATTTTGAAAAACACTGCGATATACATTTTTGTCATACCGCCCAGTCCTATAGCATAGGCTACTACTCCATTTCATTCCTGTTCCAGCAATTTTTTAATAAATCTATATTTTGTTATATGATATACAATATAATTTAAGACAAAACAACTCAGGTGTGGGGGAGGGGTTTTCACAAGCCATCCAACATGGGAGCTTAACAGAGTCTAAAGCCTCTGTAATTCTCAACCATAAACATTGTGTGTAACTGCTAAAGAGTTGGGAAAGCAGCACAATGGGGGTGTGTAGTGAGAAGCATACTCACAGCTTGGATTTACATACCAAACAACATCTGTTGGAGCTAAATGTCTCAAACACATTGAGCTAACAGCAACCACACACCTCATCTATATTCCTCTTCTCTGACATTCTCTAATAAATAATTCACAGCTATCTATGGAAGAAAAGGTCATATTACTAATCACACACATAGCATTTTTTTTTAAACCAAGGCCACTTTCATCATTTCTATTCCTCTTTTTGTGCGCTTGTTGGCTTGATCAACCGGATCTCTCTCACCGTGCAAGACAACATTGATTCAACATGATGAATCAACTGAAAAGCTGCCAACAGAGGTCTTACTAATGGCAACTGTGCGGGATACCATGCAAAAACTAGGTCGACAGACCAGTCGAGAAAACTCACTGCCAATATTCCAGTAGTGACAATGCGTCCGACAGAAAGTATTTTCTTGTTGTCTGCTACATGCAATTCTAAACCTGATTTATGTGCAAGTAGGATTCCCTTTCCCTGGAATTAGGAGGCATTGGGATGGACATTGAGGGACTAAAAAGACACACATAGCCAAAGACTGCTGCTGCTTTCTAGCTACCATCTGTTCAATAGCAGACCTAAGTACAGAGGTTTAACAAGGCTACACACGCACGCACACACACTTGTATGGCTATCTTTGTGAGGACATACATTGACATAATGCATTCCCTTGTTCCTTGCTCTAACCATCTTAACTAAGAGCCTAACCCTAACCAACTTTTCAACCCAATCTTTACAACCCTCAAACAGCCTTGTAAAGAAGTGAGGACGAGCCAAAATTTCCTCACTTTTCACAAATCCCCTAGGTGCAAAACTTGCCCTCAGAAAGATAGCTGTAGGAGAGCACTGCAAAACTGATTAAGTAGTTTTAAAGTGTGTATTCTGAAATCAGAGCTTTCTCTCCACTGAATTCCAAACATATTAAATCTGAGCTTTGTTCTGAGCAAACTTTGAGTATTAGTATGTCCAGTATTTCATGACAGTGTAACATTGTCCCAGTGTCTGATATTTTTCACTCGATCCCTAACCCCTACTCCCTATGTAGAGTTGCACTATGTAGTGCACTATATAGTGAACTCAATCCCAACAGCTTTCGGATACTAGACGCATCATCGTTTGACGAGCAGTTAATGACACCACTGCTGCTGCATCATTACGTGTCAGACTCCCACGGCTCCCCTGGTTATTCCATTGTAATTTACACATAACTAAAACATGATGATGTAAACATGAAATAAAAAATAAAATAATTGTTTTCAAAAAGTTTCATATTTTTGCGACAAAACTTCAAAATGTGTCTCACTAATAGCCCCTAACAGCCATTAATGGTGGCGCCGCTAGAGACGCAATGTGTGTTGGAATATCCACCACCCATTGCTTTATGGGAAACTTTGAGTGCCCTACGTAGGGCATAGACACCACCACAAAATGACCCTTATATACATAGTCCCAAATTTGATTATAATTAGTGATGCGCGATATGAAAAATTTCAACCAATACCGATAATTTCCTGCTTCTCATGACTGATAGCAATAAGTTAATATTTTTATATTTAATTTAATCTTCATATGATCTGCAGTTTGCAGTGATGAAAAACTGATATTTTAGTAGCTCTGGCCTATCTGTAACACCAAACAAACGTTTTGGTTCTTCAAATATTAATTTTTTAATTTATAGATTATGATTTAAATGTCACAAATATTTGTGGCCATTTGCTCTGAAAAACAATAACAGCAGCAAAAGACACTCATAGGCCGAACATTTACCATATGAAATGAATAACTCAAATCAAATCATTGGATTATTAAAATAAAAAAGTGCATAAAAAATTGTTTAACAGAACTATGGCTGGTTTATCTGCAAATAACAAAATTATTGTTCAAGTATTTATGCATAAGAAATACATCTATTCAACCTGAAGTGGATGAGGTAGGTATTTGTGGAGTTTCAAAGTTTCAAATATAAAATTATATGCACTGACATATGTCAAATGAATGGTAACAACACTCTGTACTGCTGTTTTAGCTTTAGCGCCGGTAGCTGCTACCGTGGCTGCCTCGTATTCTTTCCACACTGCTTTGCTGCAATGATGACTTTTCAGGTGAGTTATAAGATTAGTAGTGTTACAACTTGAAGCCTTCTTTCCTCCTCTCGGAATCCTCGCTGAACATCAACAGCAATGCTGTTATCATCCTCTGCCACTAAAAAAAACGACCAGACTGGTGAAGACATGTTTATTATTAGTCTGGCAGAGATGGGGCCAGGCTTTGGTCCTTACAGTAAGGCACGATAGATGACGTAAGCAGCGCATCATGGCCTGTTTTGGGGCTACTTGTCCTGCAAACAATTCCTCCAATTTCATTCATTTATCGGATCTTTTTATCAGATAAAATGTACATATCAGATCGATAAAAAATGATGTCATTTTCCCCCAGATCGGCCGATATTATATCGGTCAGATAAATATCGTGCATCCCTAACAATAATAATAATGCAGAATACTCCATACTACAGAAAATGAGTCTTTTATATATTTTCTTTCTAAGGATAGAACCAGCTGTGCCAAAACGACACCATTTGGAGACCCTTGGTAACTAGTCAGTCATGATCTTGGGCTCTAATGAAAGGTTACACTTATACAGCTTGTGTTTCCGTGGCGTAATTATGTAACAATATGGACACACCAGCGCACAAATGTTTACGACGTTGTAACCCCCTATACGCACGATTTTTGTCACGGTACTGCAAGCGCACACGGTCAGTCGTTCTGGGAAGAAACACAACCTGTCAACCTACATATCTTTGTTTGCAGAAATTCATTAGCAATGTGCGCCACTCACCAGTAAAGTGCGCTGCAATTGGCACTGCTTCATGTGACAGAATAAGAGCAGGTACCTTTTGAGCACCAGCCACTCTGGCTATTGTGCAACTGTAGACACTGTTGTCTATTGGGTCAAAAGAGATGTCTATCAAAAGTTCAGAGTTCAGAGCTATTTTGGCATGATGGTGTCATATGGAAAATATGTGCTTCTAACAGAGATTGTGAACATTTGCAGCAGCATACATTACACCATTATAGATCAGAAGCTTGGTGTGGACTAACTTTTACTAGAGGACATTTACTGGACCATTGGCGGTTCTGCTTTATCTGCTTTTGGAATACTGTGAGGCTCAGTAGAGCAGTCTGAATTCTTTGGTGAATTCTTTTTGTGTTCTGCCAGGAGGTTGTTACTGCTGATGTGCATTTCTGAGGTAAGGCAATCACTGATTACTATCAATTTCTCAGTCAATTCCTAGGCCTCTCAGACACAAAAGAGCATCATGTTAAGGTTATCTAAGGTTACAAATTTATTATTGGAATCCAACCCATTTGTGTCAGTATTTTTTTACTAAACAGGTCTTGTCAATAAAATGAATCAGTTTAGTACAGCAGTTGTAGAGCAGTGATAGTCCTACTTGCACATATCAGTGCTTCCGTTAAGTGTATTTAAACACCAACATTGGTCATTAATAGAATCGTTGTTGTAGTAGAGTAAAGTTTGATAGACAGCAGGAAAATAGAGAAACAGGCCGCATGCTTTTGTAGCACACAGGACACACACCCTGGCTGACCTGTAGCTGGATGTGTCTGACTTGCACTGCCCTGCTATCACTAACACACTGCTGCTCTTTCTAACACTTTTCTTCCTAATCTTACACACAAAGCTCACTTTAACACACACCTCTTCCCACTCTTTTTGCCCTCTTTGTATGCTCCTCTATTTTTCATGTTTCATCTACATGTCCCTTGTCACGTCTCCGTCTATCACGACGTAGACAGTTTCAATTTGAAGTTATCACAAATTCTGTGGGTAACGGAGAAAGGCAAAGAGAGAAGACAGGAAATAGATGATGTTTTAGTGTCCTTTTTATTTTGCAGCATAACAGCGTGCCATCCCCTATTCCTTATGAGTATAGTCAATAAACTCACATGTAAAGGTCTCTAATCTCTAAGAACACGGTAAGCACGTGACGTGTGAGCCTTGTAGCTCTTTCTGTGTATGCTAGCTTGTTAAATCTAATCACAGTTTGGGTTAAATTTAGTTACAGCTTAATTACACGGCACATAAGACTTAAACCACACTGTGCTATTCTGGCACCCAAAAATATAAGAATGGCCTTGCTATTACAAGACCTGTTTACTCTTGGGTCTGTGGAATCAAAACTATAAAAAGCTAGGTTTGCAATTCAACCAGAGAAACATCACTACCTTAAATCTAAATCTACAATCTTTTCAACAGATGCATTTCATTACAAATGATGTAACCATCTTTTATATTCCTTGTCTATGCAGTGCATTTTCTATCCAAGTTAGTCGAATCTGAAGCACCCAACGCATCCATTTCAATGTGGGTTTTGCCAATTCAAACACACAGCTGTACAGCTTGTTACAAAATATCATGTGGCGAGAGCAGGGAAAAACTGAGAGGACCTGTGACTCAACACAGAACTATTTGACGCAAACATCAACAAAGTGAGGGTGTGTGTGTGTGTGTGTGTGTGTGTGTGTGTGTGTGTGTGTGTGTGTGTGTGTGTGTGTGTGTGTGTGTTTGACATTGATCCAGTAGAGCAGCAGAACACACATTCTGCCATGTCAGGGGGAAAACTGTTTCTCTTTGCAGAAAAGTATTGTTAAGTCCTGAGACTTAAATGGAAACAAACACCTTGTTAGACTATTCTTCTGACATGAAACAAAAGACATTTTATTTGTTTTTACCAATCAAATTACCGACAAATTTCTCAACCTTCAATACAACCTTCAAAACCTGCAAATGAAAAACAACAACCGCTGGTTAAGAGTTAAATAAGACGGTAAAGCAAGAGACTGTTTTTCTGACACCGAGTATTACGTACCTTCCTATTCTTGCAATTAGTTAAAGCAACTTTAACTAGCTAACAAAAGGTTGATGTGCAAGCTCACAGTAGTTCTACTGCTGGTCTACCTGTCTCATTAAGCTTGGCTCTTTATGTCCTGGTCTTTGTCTTTCTTACTTTTGGGAAACACTCCATACATCAACTAATGGTAACAACACCCCTCGTAATGTTGCTGCAATGTTTTTGTTTAAAACAAGGCAATAACTGACTATTCTCTGAGTTCATGATGCAAGATGGAAAGCAATGAACTGGCATTGATAACTGATTAAATATCTGATGTAATATGTGAATTAGCTGGACATTTGGGGCAATATGAATGGTGTCTCAGACTAAATAATAACTATTTAGACAATTCTGATGAATTGTATTTCACATACACATTTAATAATATTCATATATCTGTATTCTCTGTCTTTGTACATGGCAGTGTAGAAATGCAAAAGTGATCTTATGTTTTTTCTGTCTGTTCATGTTGTTAATAACAACTTTGTGGTAAGCAACTTCAAATGTATTGTACAATGACAACAGAGAAATTCTAAAGAAAAAGACATCTATTCAATAAATATTGATTCTTTGCATGTCTTTCTGTTTTGAATAATGGGTAGATCCGTATAGGTAGCTACTTATTGTCACACACCAGACAGAGCAGACATTACAAAGGAATGGGTACTGTAGTAGAAGGACGGGTGTGTCAGGTGTGTCTGTGTGTCAATGACTAATAGCTGACAAAGCTCAATGGTGGGGTAGGGAGCAGAGTTTTACCTGTCACCAGAGGCAGGCCAGGACAAGCCAGCACTCTCTGTTGATATTCATGGCCGACTAGTTCTTACCATAATGGTCAAACTAATGTTAGCTCAAAAAGAGGCATTAAGAGGCAAAAAAGTTGTCATGTAAAAGGTGTATTTTGTACTTTCTCATTTTAAGCATTAGGACTAGACAAATACCACCCAGGTACAACAGAAGTTATCCACCCCACCCTACAGCTGTAAAACTGTAAAGCAAAAATTCTACGAAAGCCAAGAGATACACAGAGCAGCAGGATTGTTGAATATGTTAATTGAAACCATACCTCTATATCTTTCTCTCTCCTTTAATTTCCTGATCTGACTGAATACGGTTTGCATCAGTGTCGCCTGTGGGACGAAATGTAAAGTCCAAATACTGTCCATGTCTGGTCTTAGGACTATGAACCCTTGTCCCTCGTGATGTCTGAGGAAACCCATTTATAGGACATGCTATGTCATCTTATGTTAAGATTCAGATTCAGATTCAGAAATCTTTATTTGTCCGCAGGGAGCAGTTTAAGGTCTGTTCGGTTTCTCCATGTTATGTCTGCTCTGGTTTTTCCTCCATCCTCAACTGTCTCTTTTTGTTTCTCTCTTGGCCTCACGTTCCCTTAAAAGGTACACTGTTTGTTCACAGTCTCTCCTACCCCCCTCTTCCATTTCTTACACACTAATTTCTCCAGACTGTTTCCGTATTTCACCACAGTGCTGCCCCTCCTCCCCTCTCTCAAAGATGGTTTGAGGTCAGCCAGCTCACGTGTCCTCGTCTCCTGCTACAGCATGTGGGCTAGAAATTCCATCCTCCCATCGTTTCAAATTGCATGTTTCCTGGCTCAAAAGGAGCGTATGTATGCACCCAGTGCACACACAATGCAAAAATTACATGCACAAATTTTGTGTGCACACGTAGTAGACAGTAACACCTACAAATTATTATTAAATAAACACCTTAAATGATTAACTGGCAAACTCAATCAACCAATCAATTCCGGATGTGCATCTACTGTAATAATATTCAGCTAGTAGTCTGTCCTGTTACTGATGACTCAAAATGTTAACAGATTACAGAGACTTTAACTGGAATATCAGAAAAACCCTCCCAAACAATATAAGGATCCAAAAACAGAGCACTGTCACTAAAGTCTATAAACAAATGTTTATTTAGACTAACATCAAATTAGAGAAGGTTAGGGGTGGATACTGATATTCAGTACCATAATGGCACCGGCGATGATGCCAACGGCAGTAACCAGACTAAAAAGCAACACAGATGTCAGTGCTTCATTTCGGTACCAATTGATTTTTTAATTACTGCCGCCTTCGCTGTGCCAGTGCTACACGTGACGTCGGGCAAAAGTTTGGCTTCACCTTAAAAGATGCAAACTCAGCAACCTGCAACAAGTGCTCCAATGTGATATTGTGCAAGAGAGGTAACACCTAGAATTTGATTTAACATCTGACGACGCATAGTATTTTTTAAAAGCCGAGAAATGTACCATATTTGACAGCCTGCATGACCCCACACACACAGATGATTGTGACAGTTCTTCTTCAAGTGACTAACTTAATGTTGTTAATGTGTAATTTATGTTGAGTAAGTAACTTGTTAAATTAATGCGATAAATGAATGCTAAAGTAATGCATGTAGTTCATCCTACATGTGTATGACAGCAGTGACTCCCTTCACCCTGGCTAAGAAGGCTCAACTGACTAGAAAAAGTGGAGGAGATTCACAGGGTAGTCCATGACTTCCATCCATTTTTCAACGGTGACAAAGAGTGATGCTGCATATCACCATAAAAGACTAACATTTATCTTTTTGTAGAAAAACAGTTTAATGTTTAAAGTTGCTAGGTGTCTTTGAAAAACTTCAAAATTGAAAGTTGTAAAATCACCCAAATCGTTTTATTTTTGGCATTTTTGGATTTTTTTTTTTTTTGAACATTTTTTTGCTGTTGGTTTTAATACATTGCTGTTTTTATTATGATAGTTTGTAGTGAAATTTATTTTATATTGGTTAATTTATTTCAAGTTATTCTGTTCAACTTGAAAAATATACCCAAAATGAAAAGACATCTTTTTTGGACAAAGTTCATATGTTTTCATTCTTTAAGCACCGGTTTGAGCACCGTTTCAAAGTACTAGTTTGACACCGGCATTGGATAAATCCTTCATGGTACCCATACCTAGAAAAGATTCTCATAATTAAATGGACATGAACATATGGCTCCAACTATAAGTCATCCTAACCAAACACACAAAAAATATTAACTTTAATCAATCTGTTTGCAACTATGCATACAAATGTGAAGAGCGTTTCACGCAGTAAATTGTCAGTCTTCCGCTGTTGCTTCACCTGGCAGCTGAACATAATGGACTTCTTTCAGTAAAGGAGCTCCAGTGTAAACTATCCTGAACCACTAGCCGATAAGGCATTCACCCCCCCACTCTGCAGGTCTTTAAATCACGCCTCAAGACAAATTCTTACTCTATGGCTTTTTCAGGCACAGCCTAAGTGATTGGTGTTCTTCATGTGGTATTGTGTATGTTTTTATTTATGAGTTGTTACCAGTATTGTACTTAATTGTAAAGCACTTTGGTCTCAACTCTTGTTTTAAATGTGCTATATAAATGAACTGGTATGGTATGGTATGGCTTCCCCTTCAAATCAACGCTGATTCCGTATTCTTGGAATCCAATTTCATCTGTTGTAGCGATAGAGAACTTACACGTCTACATATCTGATATACCTAATGCAGTTTTGTTATTGTAACTGCATACCAAAACATGTTCAGGTTGCATTTATACAATGAATATGGTCTGGGCATGACACCCTTGGCTTCAATTTGAATACTCCAAATTGAAAAGAAAAAAAAAAAACAATTTGAGAAATGGAGCTCTTGAATATGTAGCTACATTAAGACAGTCGGACCAGTGTGGACTATTCCTGGGTCATTTCTTCAATAGTTAAGTTTACCACACAACAACACACACACACATACATACAAATAACCAACAAATAAATATTGACTATAGAGATCATCAGCTTTATTTCGCATGTTTCGCAAGACCTTGTTCTTTGCACGCTGGAACAACAGGTAGTCATGGGGAGCAGTCTGTGGTGTTTTATTGCTGAAGGCACATCAGCCAGCAACATAACGGGGATCTAATCAGTGACATGAAGGTCCCAAAGCTGCTTCTATGACCAATATTCCACAGGTCAAAAGCTCCCAGTTCAAGTGAAACAAACCATCCTAAGGTTGACAAAAACAAAACAAACCCAATGGAGAAATGGAAATCAAAAGTGGGCTACATTTTGAGAAAAAAGACAGCAGCTGAGCTCAGTGTGTAAATGGCCTTCACATCCACAGAAGACAGAAAAGATTGCACAAGAATTTCCATGGTAAATAAAAACAGCTTCACACCATCCAGCCAGGCCAAGGACACTCTCCAGGAGGTAGGCATATCATTATCAAAGTCTAGTAGACTTCATAAGAAGAAGCACAGAGGGTTCAGAACACCAATACTTCAATAACAGAAAAAAGGCATATTACATTTTGCCTAAAACATCCAAAAAATTCAGACCAGTCTAAGAGTAACATTATTTGGGGAGAGGAAACTGAGAACAACCTGTACCAGAAGGACAGCTAGAAAAAAAAGACCACCTAGGCAAAAACGATCTTTTGTATTTGTTTTATGGCTGCCCTAAATAAAAACCCAACATGAACATTTTACCCTGTGTTACCAACCGAGGCCTTCCTTTTAATGGAAGCAGCCTTGTGTTTAATGTGTGTGACGTAAGTTACTGTGTAGTTGTTATGGGAACACCATTCTGCAAGAAACCAACGCTGCTATTTGTACACAGAGTAATGTTTATGCCAAAAAGCTGTGTTCTCAATTCCCATTCGAATGGCTTATTCCAACCTTTACCTACAACCCAGTGGTTATTTATTCACTTAACAATTTGGAAGCAGTTTAGACAGTCCTTTCACACACCGCAGTGACACATACACACATAAAAGAAAACATGCTTACTCCAGCATCCATGGAAGAGGCCTTTGAGGTTTGGTCAAGAAATAGAATAGGTGCATTTTCTCACAAGTGTATTGAAAATGAATCTGCATCTTTTGAACACCTATCACAGAAATGTGATACATAGTGCACATTTCTACAGGTAGTTACATCTCACTGTAGCATCTACGCCAGACTGCTTAACTTCATACCCCTCAATGACTTTGCTAAACTTAATCTTTAAATATAAAGCGGAAAAAAACAAGTGAACGCATATAACCTGAACAGCCTGAACCTGGACTACAGATTTAGACATAATAATCTCACAGCCAATCTAGCAGGAGAACATTATAGGGACAATGTATTCTTCCCCAATATATGTTGGGCATGCTGTAATCCATTTTAACATTGTACCACATTCAATGGCCCAAGGACAAGTTATCTTAGATTAAGAACTTGACCCGATATGTCATCAATGCAAACATGCCAAATACCATGTTCGGGTCATGTAATTTGTGTTCAAGCGTCAGTTACCATGCAGAAACGCCTCCATAGCTTCTTTTGTGTGACACACACTATGATATGTATTCAGGTCAGGAACATAGATTTCATTCTTGCATTCTACTGCGTTTTTATGTGTGATGTCGACTCGATTTTCACCACATATTAGTCAACTTTAAAAAGTCAGAAGTGGTTCAACTCCTACCACTTAAAGAATAAAAATGAAGTATACCAGTAGAGCTCACTAGGAAACTTTATGCCACTTGGCAACCATTTATATCTGTCTATTAATCTTTGCCTCTACATAAAATGTATAAATCCATGAATGTATATGGTTATGTGCAAGAACATTGTATTTGTATTTTTTTTTTTTTTTTTTTCTTGTTGTTGTTGTTTTAAAAGCCCATGGACCGATGGGAAGTACGAGAAGCAGAGAGGATCGTTCACCATCCTGTTTTATTGGTTTGTTCATTTTTTTCATGAAGAATACCACTGCAACAAAATTGCATAGAGAAAATTGTTTCCTTCTTGTTTCCTTTGTATGTGTGTCTGCCCTCTGGCTTCCTTCACACATTAAATCCATCTGTTAAGGATCTCAAGTTATCCTACTTAAGTTGTGATCAACAAGTTACTCAGTCAAAGTGATTAATACTTGACAAGAGTATTTTACAGAATAGGGTGAAATACCATCACAGTATTATTTTCAGTAAATAAATGACAACACTGAATTATGGCCCAGAGCCAAGTGTAGTAGCTGATAAAGGAGTAGATTACTCGGTTTCACTTTGCGTAAAGTTTAGATAGAGTAAACAGCACCCTATCAGGGTTCACATAAAGTGCTATCATGACTGGTATCAGTGTCAGGGAGTGATTGTGCTCACTCACTATAATCATTTTCTGTTTCTTTTCTAAAATGTGACTGCGGCCAATCACTGATCACATAAATTTGGCCTCTGGACTGCTTCTTTGTAAATGCACATGAATGAACAAAACCACACAGGAAATCTAAAAGATAAAGACTTCAAGTACAGGTTGAGGTGATCAGCACCTGTGTACACTCTGATGGGCAATTGTGTGGGCACAGGTATTGTGTGCCTCTATCCCCTTGTGTGTTTAATGGAATCAACAGAATATATAAATTATACCAGTATTTGTGATTACTTTGCGTCACTCTCCAATGCCACTGACAGTGACAGCTCTCAATGGCTTCTTTTTTTCTTAAGCTTCAAGTAAAATAAGGTGTTCATAGAGAAAAACAAAAGTCTTTCTTTCAGGACCTAATTTCAATGAGCAAGCAGCACAAAAGACGCCACAGAGACGGAGTTAAAGTGAGGCAACATATGACAGTAAAAATAAATAAATAAAATAGAATGACTGTTTAATATGTAACCTAGTCCCGAAATGAACATGATCAGCGACTACTTTATTACTATAAGTCATTTTAAATCTATTTGTATAGGAATGATTTGTGCCAATGCCAAATCTTTTCTGACCTACAACTATTGAGTAATACCACCAGTAACCACTAGATGACTGCATGAAATAAGGAGCTGTGCACTCGGGTTGACAATGTGAATCAATTTAAAACATTTATTATCCA